>NW_027617044.1:0-154207 GCF_964187855.1 Myxine glutinosa | reverse complement strand
ACTAACACAAGTGCAAAAAGTGGTTTTTCCACACTAATACAAGTGCAAAAGTGGTTTTTCAACACTATCACAAGTGCAAAAAGTGTTTTTTCCACACTAATACAAGTGCAAAAGTGGTTTTCAACACTAACACAAGTGCGAAAAGTGTTTTTCAACACTAACACAAGTGCGAAAAGTGGTTTTTCCACACTAATACAAGTGCAAAAGTGGTTTCCTGCACCAACACAAGTGCGAAAAGTGGTTTTTCAACACTAACACAAGTGCGAAAAGTGGTTTTTCAACACTAACACAAGTGCGAAAAGTGTTTTTCCACACTAATACAAGTGCAAAAGTGGTTTCCTGCACCAACACAAGTGCGAAAAGTTGGTTTTTCAACACTAACACAAGTGCGAAAAGTGGTTTTTCAACACTAACACAAGTGCGAAAAGTGGTTTTTCAACACTAACACAAGTGCGAAAAGTGGTTTTTCAACACTAACACAAGTGCGAAAAGTGGTTTTCCACACTAATACAAGTGCAAAAGTGGTTTCCTGCACCAACACAAGTGCGAAAAGTGTTTTTCAACACTAACACAAGTGCGAAGTGTTTTTTCCACACTAATACAAGTGCAAAAGTGGTTTCCTGCACCAACACAAGTGTGAAAAGTGGTTTTTCAACACTAACACAAGTGCGAAAAGTGTTTTTTCAACACTAACACAAGTGCGAAAAGTGGTTTTTCAACACTAACACAAGTGCGAAAAGTGGTTTTTCCACACTAATACAAGTGCAACAGTGGTTTCCTGCACCAACACAAGTGTGAAAAGTGGTTTTTCAACACTAACACAAGTGCGAAAAGTGGTTTTTCAACAATAACACAAGTGCGAAAAGTGGTTTTTCCACACTAATACAAGTGCAAAAGTGGTTTCCTGCACAAACACAAGTGCGAAAAGTGGTTTTTCAACACTAACACAAGTGCGAAAAGTGGTTTTCAACACTATCACAAGTGCAAAAAGTGTTTTTTCCACACTAATACAAGTGCAAAAGTGGTTTCCTGCACCAACACAAGTGCAAAAAGTGGTTTTTCAACACTAACACAAGTGCGAAAAGTGTTTTTTCCACACTAATACAAGTGCAAAAGTGGTTTTTCAACACTATCACAAGTGCAAAAAGTGTTTTTTCCACACTAATACAAGTGCAAAAGTGGTTTTTCAACACTAACACAGTGCGAAAAGTGGTTTTTCAACACTAACACAAGTGCGAAAAGTGGTTTTTCCACACTAATACAAGTGCAAAAGTGGTTGCCTGCACCAACACAAGTGCGAAAAGTGGTTTTTCAACACTAACACAAGTGCGAAAAGTGGTTTTTCAACACTAGAACAAGTGCAAAAAGTGTTTTTTCCACACTAATACAAGTGCAAAAGTGGTTTCCTGCACCAACACAAGTGCGAAAAGTGGTTTTTCAACACTAACACAAGTGCGAAAAGTGTTTTTTCAACACTAACACAAGTGCGAAGTGTTTTTTCCACACTAATACAAGTGCAAAAGTGGTTTCCTGCACCAACACAAGTGTGAAAAGTGGTTTTTCAACACTAACACAAGTGCGAAAAGTGTTTTTTCAACACTAACACAAGTGCGAAAAGTGGTTTTTCAACACTAACACAAGTGCGAAAAGTGGTTTTTCCACACTAATACAAGTGCAAAAGTGGTTTCCTGCACCAACACAAGTGTGAAAAGTGGTTTTTCAACACTAACACAAGTGCGAAAAGTGGTTTTTCAACAATAACACAAGTGCAAAAAGTGGTTTTTCCACACTAATACAAGTGCAAAAGTGGTTTCCTGCACAAACACAAGTGCGAAAAGTGGTTTTTCAACACTAACACAAGTGCGAAAAGTGGTTTTTCAACACTATCACAAGTGCAAAAAGTGTTTTTTCCACACTAATACAAGTGCAAAAGTGGTTTCCTGCACCAACACAAGTGCAAAAAGTGGTTTTTCAACACTAACACAAGTGCGAAAAGTGTTTTTTCCACACTAATACAAGTGCAAAAGTGGTTTCCTGCACCAACACAAGTGTGAAAAGTGGTTTTTCAACACTAACACAAGTGCAAAAAGTGGTTTTTCAACACTAACACAAGTGCGAAAAGTGGTTTTTCAAAACTAACACAAGTGCGAAAAGTGGTTTTTCAACACTAATACAATTGCAAAAGTGGTTTCCTGCACCAACACAAGTGCAAAAAGTGGTTTTTCAACAGTAAAACAAGTGCGAAAAGTGGTTTTTCAACACTATCACAAGTGCAAAAAGTGTTTTTTCCACACTAATACAAGTGCAAAAGTGGTTTCCTACACCAACACAAGTGTAAAAAGTGGTTTTTCAACACTAACACAAGTGCGAAAAGTGGTTTTTCAACACTAACACAAGTGCGAAAAGTGGTTTTTCGACACTAATACAAGTGCAAAAGTGGTTTCCTGCACCAACACAAGTGCGAAAAGTGGTTTTTCAACACTAACACAAGTGCAAAAGTGGTTTCCTGCACCAACACAAGTGCGAAAAGTGGTTTTTCCACACTAATACAAGTGCAAAAGTGGTTTCCTGCACCAACACAAGTGCGAAAAGTGGTTTTTCAATACTAATACAAGTGCAAAAGTGGTTTCCTGCACCAACACAAGTGCGAAAAGTTGTTTTTCAACACTAACATAAGTGCGAAAAGTGTTTTTTCAACACTATTAGAAGTGCAAAAGGTGTTTTTTCAACACTAACACAAGTGCGAAAAGTGTTTTTTCCACACTATCACTCGTGAAAAAAGTGTTTTTTCCACACTAATACAAGTGCAAAAGTGGTTTCCTGCACCAACACAAGTGCGAAAAGTGGTTTTTCAACACTAACACAAGTGCGAAAAGTGGTTTTTCAACACTAACACAACTGCGAAAAGTGGTTTTTCAACACTAACACAAGTGCAAAAAGTGGTTTTTCCACACTAATACAAGTGCAAAAGTGGTTTTTCAACACTATCACAAGTGCAAAAAGTGTTTTTTCCACACTAATACAAGTGCAAAAGTGGTTTTTCAACACTAACACAAGTGCGAAAAGTGGTTTTTCAACACTAACACAAGTGCGAAAAGTGGTTTTTCCACACTAATACAAGTGCAAAAGTGGTTGCCTGCACCAACACAAGTGCGAAAAGTGGTTTTTCAACACTAACACAAGTGCGAAAAGTGGTTTTTCAACACTAGAACAAGTGCAAAAAGTGTTTTTTCCACACTAATACAAGTGCAAAAGTGGTTTCCTGCACCAACACAAGTGCGAAAAGTGGTTTTTCAACACTAACACAAGTGCGAAAAGTGTTTTTTCAACACTAACACAAGTGCGAAGTGTTTTTTCCACACTAATACAAGTGCAAAAGTGGTTTCCTGCACCAACACAAGTGTGAAAAGTGGTTTTTCAACACTAACACAAGTGCGAAAAGTGTTTTTTCAACACTAACACAAGTGCGAAAAGTGGTTTTTCAACACTAACACAAGTGCGAAAAGTGGTTTTTCCACACTAATACAAGTGCAAAAGTGGTTTCCTGCACCAACACAAGTGTGAAAAGTGGTTTTTCAACACTAACACAAGTGCGAAAAGTGGTTTTTCAACAATAACACAAGTGCAAAAAGTGGTTTTTCCACACTAATACAAGTGCAAAAGTGGTTTCCTGCACAAACACAAGTGCGAAAAGTGGTTTTTCAACACTAACACAAGTGCGAAAAGTGGTTTTTCAACACTATCACAAGTGCAAAAAGTGTTTTTTCCACACTAATACAAGTGCAAAAGTGGTTTCCTGCACCAACACAAGTGCAAAAAGTGGTTTTTCAACACTAACACAAGTGCGAAAAGTGTTTTTTCCACACTAATACAAGTGCAAAAGTGGTTTCCTGCACCAACACAAGTGTGAAAAGTGGTTTTTCAACACTAACACAAGTGCAAAAAGTGGTTTTTCAACACTAACACAAGTGCGAAAAGTGGTTTTTCAAAACTAACACAAGTGCGAAAAGTGGTTTTTCAACACTAATACAATTGCAAAAGTGGTTTCCTGCACCAACACAAGTGCAAAAAGTGGTTTTTCAACAGTAAAACAAGTGCGAAAAGTGGTTTTTCAACACTATCACAAGTGCAAAAAGTGTTTTTTCCACACTAATACAAGTGCAAAAGTGGTTTCCTACACCAACACAAGTGTAAAAAGTGGTTTTTCAACACTAACACAAGTGCGAAAAGTGGTTTTTCAACACTAACACAAGTGCGAAAAGTGGTTTTTCGACACTAATACAAGTGCAAAAGTGGTTTCCTGCACCAACACAAGTGCGAAAAGTGGTTTTTCAACACTAACACAAGTGCAAAAGTGGTTTCCTGCACCAACACAAGTGCGAAAAGTGGTTTTTCCACACTAATACAAGTGCAAAAGTGGTTTCCTGCACCAACACAAGTGCGAAAAGTGGTTTTTCAATACTAATACAAGTGCAAAAGTGGTTTCCTGCACCAACACAAGTGCGAAAAGTTGTTTTTCAACACTAACATAAGTGCGAAAAGTGTTTTTTCAACACTATTAGAAGTGCAAAAGGTGTTTTTTCAACACTAACACAAGTGCGAAAAGTGTTTTTTCCACACTATCACTCGTGAAAAAAGTGTTTTTTCCACACTAATACAAGTGCAAAAGTGGTTTCCTGCACCAACACAAGTGCGAAAAGTGTTTTTTCAACACTAACACAAGTGCGAAAAGTGGTTTTTCAACACTAACACAACTGCGAAAAGTGGTTTTTCAACACTAACACAAGTGCAAAAAGTGGTTTTTCCACACTAATACAAGTGCAAAAGTGGTTTTTCAACACTATCACAAGTGCAAAAAGTGTTTTTTCCACACTAATACAAGTGCAAAAGTGGTTTTTCAACACTAACACAAGTGCGAAAAGTGGTTTTTCAACACTAACACAAGTGCGAAAAGTGGTTTTTCCACACTAATACAAGTGCAAAAGTGGTTTCCTGCACCAACACAAGTGCGAAAAGTGGTTTTTCAACACTAACACAAGTGCGAAAAGTGGTTTTTCAACACTAACACAAGTGCGAAAAGTGGTTTTTCCACACTAATACAAGTGCAAAAGTGGTTTCCTGCACCAACACAAGTGCGAAAAGTGGTTTTTCAACACTAACACAAGTGCGAAAAGTGGTTTTTCAACACTAACACAAGTGCGAAAAGTGGTTTTTCAACACTAACACAAGTGCGAAAAGTGGTTTTTCAACACTAACACAAGTGCGAAAAGTGGTTTTCCACACTAATACAAGTGCAAAAGTGGTTTCCTGCACCAACACAAGTGCGAAAAGTGTTTTTTCAACACTAACACAAGTGCGAAGTGTTTTTTCCACACTAATACAAGTGCAAAAGTGGTTTCCTGCACCAACACAAGTGTGAAAAGTGGTTTTTCAACACTAACACAAGTGCGAAAAGTGTTTTTTCAACACTAACACAAGTGCGAAAAGTGGTTTTTCAACACTAACACAAGTGCGAAAAGTGGTTTTTCCACACTAATACAAGTGCAAAAGTGGTTTCCTGCACCAACACAAGTGTGAAAAGTGGTTTTTCAACACTAACACAAGTGCGAAAAGTGGTTTTTCAACAATAACACAAGTGCGAAAAGTGGTTTTTCCACACTAATACAAGTGCAAAAGTGGTTTCCTGCACAAACACAAGTGCGAAAAGTGGTTTTTCAACACTAACACAAGTGCGAAAAGTGGTTTTTCAACACTATCACAAGTGCAAAAAGTGTTTTTTCCACACTAATACAAGTGCAAAAGTGGTTTCCTGCACCAACACAAGTGCAAAAAGTGGTTTTTCAACACTAACACAAGTGCGAAAAGTGTTTTTTCCACACTAATACAAGTGCAAAAGTGGTTTCCTGCACCAACACAAGTGTGAAAAGTGGTTTTTCAACACTAACACAAGTGCAAAAAGTGGTTTTTCAACACTAACACAAGTGCGAAAAGTGGTTTTTCAAAACTAACACAAGTGCGAAAAGTGGTTTTTCAACACTAATACAATTGCAAAAGTGGTTTCCTGCACCAACACAAGTGCAAAAAGTGGTTTTTCAACAGTAAAACAAGTGCGAAAAGTGGTTTTTCAACACTATCACAAGTGCAAAAAGTGTTTTTTCCACACTAATACAAGTGCAAAAGTGGTTTCCTACACCAACACAAGTGTAAAAAGTGGTTTTTCAACACTAACACAAGTGCGAAAAGTGGTTTTTCAACACTAACACAAGTGCGAAAAGTGGTTTTTCGACACTAATACAAGTGCAAAAGTGGTTTCCTGCACCAACACAAGTGCGAAAAGTGGTTTTTCAACACTAACACAAGTGCAAAAGTGGTTTCCTGCACCAACACAAGTGCGAAAAGTGGTTTTTCCACACTAATACAAGTGCAAAAGTGGTTTCCTGCACCAACACAAGTGCGAAAAGTGGTTTTTCAATACTAATACAAGTGCAAAAGTGGTTTCCTGCACCAACACAAGTGCGAAAAGTTGTTTTTCAACACTAACATAAGTGCGAAAAGTGTTTTTTCAACACTATTAGAAGTGCAAAAGGTGTTTTTTCAACACTAACACAAGTGCGAAAAGTGTTTTTTCCACACTATCACTCGTGAAAAAAGTGTTTTTTCCACACTAATACAAGTGCAAAAGTGGTTTCCTGCACCAACACAAGTGCGAAAAGTGGTTTTTCAACACTAACACAAGTGCGAAAAGTGGTTTTTCAACACTAACACAACTGCGAAAAGTGGTTTTTCAACACTAACACAAGTGCAAAAAGTGGTTTTTCCACACTAATACAAGTGCAAAAGTGGTTTTTCAACACTATCACAAGTGCAAAAAGTGTTTTTTCCACACTAATACAAGTGCAAAAGTGGTTTTTCAACACTAACACAAGTGCGAAAAGTGGTTTTTCAACACTAACACAAGTGCGAAAAGTGGTTTTTCCACACTAATACAAGTGCAAAAGTGGTTTCCTGCACCAACACAAGTGCGAAAAGTGGTTTTTCAACACTAACACAAGTGCGAAAAGTGGTTTTTCAACACTAACACAAGTGCGAAAAGTGGTTTTTCCACACTAATACAAGTGCAAAAGTGGTTTCCTGCACCAACACAAGTGCGAAAAGTGGTTTTTCAACACTAACACAAGTGCGAAAAGTGGTTTTTCAACACTAACACAAGTGCGAAAAGTGGTTTTTCAACACTAACACAAGTGCGAAAAGTGGTTTTTCAACACTAACACAAGTGCGAAAAGTGGTTTTCCACACTAATACAAGTGCAAAAGTGGTTTCCTGCACCAACACAAGTGCGAAAAGTGGTTTTTCAACACTAACACAAGTGCGAAAAGTGGTTTTTCAACACTATCACAAGTGCAAAAAGTGTTTTTTCCACACTAATACAAGTGCAAAAGTGGTTTCCTGCACCAACACAAGTGCAAAAAGTGGTTTTTCAACACTAACACAAGTGCGAAAAGTGGTTTTTCAACACTAACACAAGTGCGAAGTGTTTTTTCCACACTAATACAAGTGCAAAAGTGGTTTCCTGCACCAACACAAGTGTGAAAAGTGGTTTTTCAACACTAACACAAGTGCGAAAAGTGGTTTTTCAACACTAAAACAAGTGCGAAAAGTGGTTTTTCAACACGAACACAAGTGCGAAAAGTGGTTTTTCCACACTAATACAAGTGCAAAAGTGGTTTCCTGCACCAACACAAGTACGAAAAGTGGTTTTTCAACACTAACACAAGTGCGAAAAGTGGTTTTTCAACACTAACACAAGTGCAAAAGTGGTTTCCTGCACCAACACAAGTGCGAAAAGTGGTTTTTCAACACTATCACAAGTGCAAAAAGTATTTTTTCCACACTAATACAAGTGCAAAAGTGGTTTCCTGCACCAACACAAGTGCAAAAAGTGGTTTTTCAACACTAACACAAGTGCGAAAAGTGTTTTTTCCACAATAATACAAGTGCAAAAGTGGTTTCCTGCTCCAACACAAGTGCGAAAAGTGGTTTTTCAACACTAACACAAGTGTGAAAAGTGATTTTTCAACACTAACACAAGTGCGAAAAGTGGTTTTTCCACACTAATACAAGTGCAAAAGTGGTTTCCTGCAACAACACAAGTGCGAAAAGTGGTTTTTCAACACTAACACAAGTGCGAAAAGTGGTTTTTCAACACGATCACAAGTGCAAAAAGTGTTTTTTCCACACTAATACAAGTGCAAAAGTGGTTTCCTGCACCAACACAAGTGCGAAAAGTGGTTTTTCAACACTAACACAAGTGCGAAAAGTGGTTTTTCAACACTAACACAAGTGCGAAAAGTGGTTTTTCAACACTAATACAATTGCAAAAGTGGTTTCCTGCACCAACACAAGTGCAAAAAGTGGTTTTTCAACACTAACACAAGTGCGAAAAGTCGTTTTTCGACACTATCACAAGTGCAAAAAGTGTTTTTTCCACACTAATACAAGTGCAAAAGTGGTTTCCTACACCAACACAAGTGTGAAAAGTGGTTTTTCAACACTAACACATGTGCGAAAAGTGGTTTTTCAACACTAACACAAGTGCGAAAAGTGGTTTTTCCACACTAATACAAGTGCAAAAGTGGTTTCCTGCACCAACACAAGTGCGAAAAGTGGTTTTTCAACACTAACACAAGTGCGAAAAGTGGTTTTTCAAGACTAATACAAGTGCAAAAGTGGTTTCCTGCACCAACACAAGTGCGAAAAGTGGTTTTTCAACACTAACATAAGTGCGAAAAGTGGTTTTTCAACACTATCACAAGTGCAAAAAGTGTTTTTTCCACACTAATACAAGTGCAAAAGTGGTTTCCTGCACCAACACAAGTGCGAAAAGTTGTTTTTCAACACTAACATAAGTGCGAAAAGTGTTTTTTCAACACTATCAGAAGTGCAAAAGGTGTTTTTTCCACACTAATACAAGTGCAAAAGTGGTTTCCTACACCAACACAAGTGTGAAAAGTGGTTTTTCAACACTAACACAAGTGCGAAAAGTGGTTTTTCAACACTAACACAAGTGCGAAAAGTGGTTTTTCCACACTAATACAAGTGCAAAAGTGGTTTCCTGCACCAACACAAGTGCGAAAAGTGGTTTTTCAAAACTAACACAAGTGCGAAAAGTGGTTTTTCAACACTAATACAATTGCAAAAGTGGTTTCCTGCACCAACACAAGTGCAAAAAGTGGTTTTTCAACAGTAAAACAAGTGCGAAAAGTGGTTTTTCAACACTATCACAAGTGCAAAAAGTGTTTTTTCCACACTAATACAAGTGCAAAAGTGGTTTCCTACACCAACACAAGTGTAAAAAGTGGTTTTTCAACACTAACACAAGTGCGAAAAGTGGTTTTTCAACACTAACACAAGTGCGAAAAGTGGTTTTTCGACACTAATACAAGTGCAAAAGTGGTTTCCTGCACCAACACAAGTGCGAAAAGTGGTTTTTCAACACTAACACAAGTGCAAAAGTGGTTTCCTGCACCAACACAAGTGCGAAAAGTGGTTTTTCCACACTAATACAAGTGCAAAAGTGGTTTCCTGCACCAACACAAGTGCGAAAAGTGGTTTTTCAATACTAATACAAGTGCAAAAGTGGTTTCCTGCACCAACACAAGTGCGAAAAGTTGTTTTTCAACACTAACATAAGTGCGAAAAGTGTTTTTTCAACACTATTAGAAGTGCAAAAGGTGTTTTTTCAACACTAACACAAGTGCGAAAAGTGTTTTTTCCACACTATCACTCGTGAAAAAAGTGTTTTTTCCACACTAATACAAGTGCAAAAGTGGTTTCCTGCACCAACACAAGTGCGAAAAGTGGTTTTTCAACACTAACACAAGTGCGAAAAGTGGTTTTTCAACACTAACACAACTGCGAAAAGTGGTTTTTCAACACTAACACAAGTGCAAAAAGTGGTTTTTCCACACTAATACAAGTGCAAAAGTGGTTTTTCAACACTATCACAAGTGCAAAAAGTGTTTTTTCCACACTAATACAAGTGCAAAAGTGGTTTTTCAACACTAACACAAGTGCGAAAAGTGGTTTTTCAACACTAACACAAGTGCGAAAAGTGGTTTTTCCACACTAATACAAGTGCAAAAGTGGTTTCCTGCACCAACACAAGTGCGAAAAGTGGTTTTTCAACACTAACACAAGTGCGAAAAGTGGTTTTTCAACACTAACACAAGTGCGAAAAGTGGTTTTTCCACACTAATACAAGTGCAAAAGTGGTTTCCTGCACCAACACAAGTGCGAAAAGTGGTTTTTCAACACTAACACAAGTGCGAAAAGTGGTTTTTCAACACTAACACAAGTGCGAAAAGTGGTTTTTCAACACTAACACAAGTGCGAAAAGTGGTTTTTCAACACTAACACAAGTGCGAAAAGTGGTTTTCCACACTAATACAAGTGCAAAAGTGGTTTCCTGCACCAACACAAGTGCGAAAAGTGTTTTTTCAACACTAACACAAGTGCGAAGTGTTTTTTCCACACTAATACAAGTGCAAAAGTGGTTTCCTGCACCAACACAAGTGTGAAAAGTGGTTTTTCAACACTAACACAAGTGCGAAAAGTGTTTTTTCAACACTAACACAAGTGCGAAAAGTGGTTTTTCAACACTAACACAAGTGCGAAAAGTGGTTTTTCCACACTAATACAAGTGCAAAAGTGGTTTCCTGCACCAACACAAGTGTGAAAAGTGGTTTTTCAACACTAACACAAGTGCGAAAAGTGGTTTTTCAACAATAACACAAGTGCGAAAAGTGGTTTTTCCACACTAATACAAGTGCAAAAGTGGTTTCCTGCACAAACACAAGTGCGAAAAGTGGTTTTTCAACACTAACACAAGTGCGAAAAGTGGTTTTTCAACACTATCACAAGTGCAAAAAGTGTTTTTTCCACACTAATACAAGTGCAAAAGTGGTTTCCTGCACCAACACAAGTGCAAAAAGTGGTTTTTCAACACTAACACAAGTGCGAAAAGTGTTTTTTCCACACTAATACAAGTGCAAAAGTGGTTTCCTGCACCAACACAAGTGTGAAAAGTGGTTTTTCAACACTAACACAAGTGCAAAAAGTGGTTTTTCAACACTAACACAAGTGCGAAAAGTGGTTTTTCAAAACTAACACAAGTGCGAAAAGTGGTTTTTCAACACTAATACAATTGCAAAAGTGGTTTCCTGCACCAACACAAGTGCAAAAAGTGGTTTTTCAACAGTAAAACAAGTGCGAAAAGTGGTTTTTCAACACTATCACAAGTGCAAAAAGTGTTTTTTCCACACTAATACAAGTGCAAAAGTGGTTTCCTACACCAACACAAGTGTAAAAAGTGGTTTTTCAACACTAACACAAGTGCGAAAAGTGGTTTTTCAACACTAACACAAGTGCGAAAAGTGGTTTTTCGACACTAATACAAGTGCAAAAGTGGTTTCCTGCACCAACACAAGTGCGAAAAGTGGTTTTTCAACACTAACACAAGTGCAAAAGTGGTTTCCTGCACCAACACAAGTGCGAAAAGTGGTTTTTCCACACTAATACAAGTGCAAAAGTGGTTTCCTGCACCAACACAAGTGCGAAAAGTGGTTTTTCAATACTAATACAAGTGCAAAAGTGGTTTCCTGCACCAACACAAGTGCGAAAAGTTGTTTTTCAACACTAACATAAGTGCGAAAAGTGTTTTTTCAACACTATTAGAAGTGCAAAAGGTGTTTTTTCAACACTAACACAAGTGCGAAAAGTGTTTTTTCCACACTATCACTCGTGAAAAAAGTGTTTTTTCCACACTAATACAAGTGCAAAAGTGGTTTCCTGCACCAACACAAGTGCGAAAAGTGGTTTTTCAACACTAACACAAGTGCGAAAAGTGGTTTTTCAACACTAACACAACTGCGAAAAGTGGTTTTTCAACACTAACACAAGTGCAAAAAGTGGTTTTTCCACACTAATACAAGTGCAAAAGTGGTTTTTCAACACTATCACAAGTGCAAAAAGTGTTTTTTCCACACTAATACAAGTGCAAAAGTGGTTTTTCAACACTAACACAAGTGCGAAAAGTGGTTTTTCAACACTAACACAAGTGCGAAAAGTGGTTTTTCCACACTAATACAAGTGCAAAAGTGGTTTCCTGCACCAACACAAGTGCGAAAAGTGGTTTTTCAACACTAACACAAGTGCGAAAAGTGGTTTTTCAACACTAACACAAGTGCGAAAAGTGGTTTTTCCACACTAATACAAGTGCAAAAGTGGTTTCCTGCACCAACACAAGTGCGAAAAGTGGTTTTTCAACACTAACACAAGTGCGAAAAGTGGTTTTTCAACACTAACACAAGTGCGAAAAGTGGTTTTTCAACACTAACACAAGTGCGAAAAGTGGTTTTTCAACACTAACACAAGTGCGAAAAGTGGTTTTCCACACTAATACAAGTGCAAAAGTGGTTTCCTGCACCAACACAAGTGCGAAAAGTGGTTTTTCAACACTAACACAAGTGCGAAAAGTGGTTTTTCAACACTATCACAAGTGCAAAAAGTGTTTTTTCCACACTAATACAAGTGCAAAAGTGGTTTCCTGCACCAACACAAGTGCAAAAAGTGGTTTTTCAACACTAACACAAGTGCGAAAAGTGGTTTTTCAACACTAACACAAGTGCGAAGTGTTTTTTCCACACTAATACAAGTGCAAAAGTGGTTTCCTGCACCAACACAAGTGTGAAAAGTGGTTTTTCAACACTAACACAAGTGCGAAAAGTGGTTTTTCAACACTAAAACAAGTGCGAAAAGTGGTTTTTCAACACTAACACAAGTGCGAAAAGTGGTTTTTCCACACTAATACAAGTGCAAAAGTGGTTTCCTGCACCAACACAAGTACGAAAAGTGGTTTTTCAACACTAACACAAGTGCGAAAAGTGGTTTTTCAACACTAACACAAGTGCAAAAGTGGTTTCCTGCACCAACACAAGTGCGAAAAGTGGTTTTTCAACACTATCACAAGTGCAAAAAGTATTTTTTCCACACTAATACAAGTGCAAAAGTGGTTTCCTGCACCAACACAAGTGCAAAAAGTGGTTTTTCAACACTAACACAAGTGCGAAAAGTGTTTTTTCCACAATAATACAAGTGCAAAAGTGGTTTCCTGCTCCAACACAAGTGCGAAAAGTGGTTTTTCAACACTAACACAAGTGTGAAAAGTGATTTTTCAACACTAACACAAGTGCGAAAAGTGGTTTTTCCACACTAATACAAGTGCAAAAGTGGTTTCCTGCAACAACACAAGTGCGAAAAGTGGTTTTTCAACACTAACACAAGTGCGAAAAGTGGTTTTTCAACACGATCACAAGTGCAAAAAGTGTTTTTTCCACACTAATACAAGTGCAAAAGTGGTTTCCTGCACCAACACAAGTGCGAAAAGTGGTTTTTCAACACTAACACAAGTGCGAAAAGTGGTTTTTCAACACTAACACAAGTGCGAAAAGTGGTTTTTCAACACTAATACAATTGCAAAAGTGGTTTCCTGCACCAACACAAGTGCAAAAAGTGGTTTTTCAACACTAACACAAGTGCGAAAAGTCGTTTTTCGACACTATCACAAGTGCAAAAAGTGTTTTTTCCACACTAATACAAGTGCAAAAGTGGTTTCCTACACCAACACAAGTGTGAAAAGTGGTTTTTCAACACTAACACATGTGCGAAAAGTGGTTTTTCAACACTAACACAAGTGCGAAAAGTGGTTTTTCCACACTAATACAAGTGCAAAAGTGGTTTCCTGCACCAACACAAGTGCGAAAAGTGGTTTTTCAACACTAACACAAGTGCGAAAAGTGGTTTTTCAAGACTAATACAAGTGCAAAAGTGGTTTCCTGCACCAACACAAGTGCGAAAAGTGGTTTTTCAACACTAACATAAGTGCGAAAAGTGGTTTTTCAACACTATCACAAGTGCAAAAAGTGTTTTTTCCACACTAATACAAGTGCAAAAGTGGTTTCCTGCACCAACACAAGTGCGAAAAGTTGTTTTTCAACACTAACATAAGTGCGAAAAGTGTTTTTTCAACACTATCAGAAGTGCAAAAGGTGTTTTTTCCACACTAATACAAGTGCAAAAGTGGTTTCCTACACCAACACAAGTGTGAAAAGTGGTTTTTCAACACTAACACAAGTGCGAAAAGTGGTTTTTCAACACTAACACAAGTGCGAAAAGTGGTTTTTCCACACTAATACAAGTGCAAAAGTGGTTTCCTGCACCAACACAAGTGCGAAAAGTGGTTTTTCAACACTAACATAAGTGCGAAAAGTGGTTTTTCAACACTATCACAAGTGCAAAAAGTGTTTTTTCCACACTATCACTCGTGAAAAAAGTGTTTTTTCCCACACTAATACAAGTGCAAAAGTGGTTTCCTGCACCAACACAAGTGCGAAAAGTGGTTTTTCAACACTAACACAAGTGCGAAAAGTGGTTTTTCAACACTAACACAACTGCGAAAAGTGTTTTTCAACACTAACACAAGTGCAAAAAGTGGTTTTTCCACACTAATACAAGTGCAAAAGTGGTTTTTCAACACTATCACAAGTGCAAAAAGTGTTTTTTCCACACTAATACAAGTGCAAAAGTGGTTTTTCAACACTAACACAAGTGCGAAAAGTGGTTTTTCAACACTAACACAAGTGCGAAAAGTGGTTTTTTCCACACTAATACAAGTGCAAAAGTGGTTTCCTGCACCAACACAAGTGCGAAAAGTGGTTTTTCAACACTAACACAAGTGCGAAAAGTGGTTTTTCAACACTAACACAAGTGCGAAAAGTGGTTTTCCCACACTAATACAAGTGCAAAAGTGGTTTCCTGCACCAACACAAGTGCGAAAAGTGGTTTTTCAACACTAACACAAGTGCGAAAAGTGGTTTTTCAACACTAACACAAGTGCGAAAAGTGGTTTTTCAACACTAACACAAGTGCGAAAAGTGGTTTTTCAACACTAACACAAGTGCGAAAAGTGGTTTTTCCACACTAATACAAGTGCAAAAGTGGTTTCCTGCACCAACACAAGTACGAAAAGTGGTTTTTCAACACTAACACAAGTGCGAAAAGTGCTTTTTCAACACTATCACAAGTGCAAAAAGTGTTTTTTCCACACTAATACAAGTGCAAAAGTGGTTTCCTGCACCAACACAAGTGCAAAAAGTGGTTTTTCAACACTAACACAAGTGCGAAAAGTGGTTTTTCAACACTAACACAAGTGCGAAGTGTTTTTTCCACACTAATACAAGTGCAAAAGTGGTTTCCTGCACCAACACAAGTGTGAAAAGTGGTTTTTCAACACTAACACAAGTGCGAAAAGTGGTTTTTCAACACTAAAACAAGTGCGAAAAGTGGTTTTTCAACACTAACACAAGTGCGAAAAGTGGTTTTTCCACACTAATACAAGTGCAAAAGTGGTTTCCTGCACCAACACAAGTGCGAAAAGTGGTTTTTCAACACTAACACAAGTGCGAAAAGTGGTTTTTCAACACTAACACAAGTGCAAAAGTGGTTTCCTGCACCAACACAAGTGCAAAAAGTGGTTTTTCAACACTAACACAAGTGCGAAAAGTGGTTTTTCGACACTATCACAAGTGCAAAAAGTGTTTTTTCCACACTAATACAAGTGCAAAAGTGGTTTCCTACACCAACACAAGTGTGAAAAGTGGTTTTTCAACACTAACACAAGTGCGAAAAGTGGTTTTTCCACACTAATACAAGTGCAAAAGTGGTTTCCTGCAACAACACAAGTGCGAAAAGTGGTTTTTCAACACTAACACAAGTGCGAAAAGTGGTTTTTCAACACGATCACAAGTGCAAAAAGTGTTTTTTCCACACTAATACAAGTGCAAAAGTGGTTTCCTGCACCAACACAAGTGCGAAAAGTGGTTTTTCAACACTAACACAAGTGCGAAAAGTGGTCTTTCAACACTAACACAAGTGCGAAAAGTGGTTTTTCAACACTAATACAATTGCAAAAGTGGTTTCCTGCACCAACACAAGTGCAAAAAGTGGTTTTTCAACACTAACACAAGTGCGAAAAGTGGTTTTTCGACACTATCACAAGTGCAAAAAGTGTTTTTTCCACACTAATACAAGTGCAAAAGTGGTTTCCTACACCAACACAAGTGTGAAAAGTGGTTTTTCAACACTAACACAAGTGCGAAAAGTGGTTTTTCAACACTAACACAAGTGCGAAAAGTGGTTTTTCCACACTAATACAAGTGCAAAAGTGGTTTCCTGCACCAACACAAGTGCGAAAAGTGGTTTTTCAACACTAACACAAGTGCGAAAAGTGGTTTTTCAAGACTAATACAAGTGCAAAAGTGGTTTCCTGCACCAACACAAGTGCGAAAAGTGGTTTTTCAACACTAACATAAGTGCGAAAAGTGGTTTTTCAACACTATCACAAGTGCAAAAAGTGTTTTTTCCACACTAATACAAGTGCAAAAGTGGTTTCCTGCACCAACACAAGTGCGAAAAGTTGTTTTTCAACACTAACACAAGTGCGAAAAGTGTTTTTTCAACACTATCAGAAGTGCAAAAGGTGTTTTTTCCACACTAATACAAGTGCAAAAGTGGTTTCCTACACCAACACAAGTGTGAAAAGTGGTTTTTCAACACTAACATAAGTGCGAAAAGTGGTTTTTCAACACTAACACAAGTGCGAAAAGTGGTTTTTTTACACTAATACAAGTGCGAAAAGTGGTTTTTCAACACTAACATAAGTGCGAAAAGTGGTTTTTCAACACTATCACAAGTGCAAAAAGTGTTTTTTCCACACTATCACTCGTGAAAAAAGTGTTTTTTCCACACTAATACAAGTGCAAAAGTGGTTTCCTGCACCAACACAAGTGCGAAAAGTGGTTTTTCAACACTAACACAAGTGCGAAAAGTGGTTTTTCAACACTAACACAAGTGCGAAAAGTGGTTTTTCAACACTAACACAAGTGCAAAAAGTGATTTTTCCACACTAATACAAGTGCAAAAGTGGTTTTTCAACACTATCACAAGTGCAAAAAGTGTTTTTTCCACACTAATACAAGTGCAAAAGTGGTTTTTCAACACTAACACAAGTGCGAAAAGTGGTTTTTCAACACTAACACAAGTGCGAAAAGTGGTTTTTCCACACTAATACAAGTGCAAAAGTGGTTTCCTGCACCAACACAAGTGCGAAAAGTGGTTTTTCAACACTAACACAAGTGCGAAAAGTGGTTTTTCAACACTAACACAAGTGCGAAAAGTGGTTTTTCCACACTAATACAAGTGCAAAAGTGGTTTCCTGCACCAACACAAGTGCGAAAAGTGGTTTTTCAACACTAACACAAGTGCGAAAAGTGGTTTTTCAACACTAACACAAGTGCGAAAAGTGGTTTTTCAACACTAACACAAGTGCGAAAAGTGGTTTTTCAACACTAACACAAGTGCGAAAAGTGGTTTTTCCACACTAATACAAGTGCAAAAGTGGTTTCCTGCACCAACACAAGTGCGAAAAGTGGTTTTTCAACACTAACACAAGTGCGAAAAGTGCTTTTTCAACACTATCACAAGTGCAAAAAGTGTTTTTTCCACACTAATACAAGTGCAATAGTGGTTTCCTGCACCAACACAAGTGCAAAAAGTGGTTTTTCAACACTAACACAAGTGCGAAAAGTGGTTTTTCAACACTAACACAAGTGCGAAGTGTTTTTTCCACACTAATACAAGTGCAAAAGTGGTTTCCTGCACCAACACAAGTGTGAAAAGTGGTTTTTCAACACTAACACAAGTGCGAAAAGTGGTTTTTCAACACTAAAACAAGTGCGAAAAGTGGTTTTTCAACACTAACACAAGTGCGAAAAGTGGTTTTTCCACACTAATACAAGTGCAAAAGTGGTTTCCTGCACCAACACAAGTGCGAAAAGTGGTTTTTCAACACTAACACAAGTGCGAAAAGTGGTTTTTCAACACTAACACAAGTGCAAAAGTGGTTTCCTGCACCAACACAAGTGCAAAAAGTGGTTTTTCAACACTAACACAAGTGCGAAAAGTGGTTTTTCGACACTATCACAAGTGCAAAAAGTGTTTTTTCCACACTAATACAAGTGCAAAAGTGGTTTCCTACACCAACACAAGTGTGAAAAGTGGTTTTTCAACACTAACACAAGTGCGAAAAGTGGTTTTTCAACACTAACACAAGTGCGAAAAGTGGTTTTTCCACACTAATACAAGTGCAAAAGTGGTTTCCTGCACCAACACAAGTGCGAAAAGTGGTTTTTCAACACTAACACAAGTGCGAAAAGTGGTTTTTCAAGACTAATACAAGTGCAAAAGTGGTTTCCTGCACCAACACAAGTGCGAAAAGTGGTTTTTCAACACTAACATAAGTGCGAAAAGTGGTTTTTCAACACTATCACAAGTGCAAAAGGTGTTTTTTCCACACTAATACAAGTGCAAAAGTGGTTTCCTACACCAACACAAGTGTGAAAAGTGGTTTTTCAACACTAACACAAGTGCGAAAAGTGGTTTTTCAACACTAACACAAGTGCGAAAAGTGGTTTTTCCACACTAATACAAGTGCAAAAGTGGTTTCCTGCACCAACACAAGTGCGAAAAGTGGTTTTTCAACACTAACATAAGTGCGAAAAGTGGTTTTTCAACACTATCACAAGTGCAAAAAGTGTTTTTTCCACACTAATACAACTGCAAAAGTGGTTTCCTGCACCAACACAAGTGCGAAAAGTGGTTTTTCAACACTAACACAAGTGCGAAAAGTGGTTTTTCCACACTAATACAAGTGCAAAAGTGGTTTCCTGCACCAACACAAGTGCGAAAAGTGGTTTTTCAACACTAACACAAGTGCGAAAAGTGGTTTTTCAACACTATAACAAGTGCAAAAAGTGTTTTTTCCACACTAATACAAGTGCAAAAGTGGTTTCCTGCACCAACACAAGTGCGAAAAGTGGTTTTTCAACACTAACACAAGTGCGAAAAGTGTTTTTTCAACACTAACACAAGTGCGAAGTGTTTTTTCCACACTAATACAAGTGCAAAAGTGGTTTCCTGCACCAACACAAGTGCGAAAAGTGGTTTTTCAACACTAACACAAGTGCGAAAAGTGGTTTTTCAACACTAACACAAGTGCGAAAAGTGGTTTTTCAACACTAACACAAGTGCAAAAAGTGGTTTTTCCACACTAATACAAGTGCAAAAGTGGTTTTTCAACACTATCACAAGTGCAAAAAGTGTTTTTTCCACACTAATACAAGTGCAAAAGTGGTTTTTCAACACTAACACAAGTGCGAAAAGTGGTTTTTCAACACTAACACAAGTGCGAAAAGTGGTTTTTCCACACTAATACAAGTGCAAAAGTGGTTTCCTGCACCAACACAAGTGCGAAAAGTGGTTTTTCAACACTAACACAAGTGCGAAAAGTGGTTTTTCAACACTAACACAAGTGCGAAAAGTGGTTTTTCCACACTAATACAAGTGCAAAAGTGGTTTCCTGCACCAACACAAGTGCGAAAAGTGGTTTTTCAACACTAACACAAGTGCGAAAAGTGGTTTTTCAACACTAACACAAGTGCGAAAAGTGGTTTTTCAACACTAACACAAGTGCGAAAAGTGGTTTTTCAACACTAACACAAGTGCGAAAAGTGGTTTTTCCACACTAATACAAGTGCAAAAGTGGTTTCCTGCACCAACACAAGTGCGAAAAGTGGTTTTTCAACACTAACACAAGTGCGAAAAGTGGTTTTTCAACACTATCACAAGTGCAAAAAGTGTTTTTTCCACACTAATACAAGTGCAAAAGTGGTTTCCTGCACCAACACAAGTGCAAAAAGTGGTTTTTCAACACTAACACAAGTGCGAAAAGTGGTTTTTCAACACTAACACAAGTGCGAAGTGTTTTTTCCACACTAATACAAGTGCAAAAGTGGTTTCCTGCACCAACACAAGTGTGAAAAGTGGTTTTTCAACACTAACACAAGTGCGAAAAGTGGTTTTTCAACACTAAAACAAGTGCGAAAAGTGGTTTTTCAACACTAACACAAGTGCGAAAAGTGGTTTTTCCACACTAATACAAGTGCAAAAGTGGTTTCCTGCACCAACACAAGTGCGAAAAGTGGTTTTTCAACACTAACACAAGTGCGAAAAGTGGTTTTTCAACACTAACACAAGTGCAAAAGTGGTTTCCTGCACCAACACAAGTGCGAAAAGTGGTTTTTCAACACTATCACAAGTGCAAAAAGTATTTTTTCCACACTAATACCAGTGCAAAAGTGGTTTCCTGCACCAACACAAGTGCGAAAAGTGGTTTTTCAACACTAACACAAGTGCGAAAAGTGGTTTTTCAACACTAACACAAGTGCGAAAAGTGGTTTTTCCACACTAATACAAGTGCAAAAGTGGTTTCCTGCACCAACACAAGTGCGAAAAGTGGTTTTTCAACACTAACATAAGTGCGAAAAGTGGTTTTTCAACACTATCACAAGTGCAAAAAGTGTTTTTTCCACACTAATACAACTGCAAAAGTGGTTTCCTGCACCAACACAAGTGCGAAAAGTGGTTTTTCAACACTAACACAAGTGCGAAAAGTGGTTTTTCCACACTAATACAAGTGCAAAAGTGGTTTCCTGCACCAACACAAGTGCGAAAAGTGGTTTTTCAACACTAACACAAGTGCGAAAAGTGGTTTTTCAACACTATAACAAGTGCAAAAAGTGTTTTTTCCACACTAATACAAGTGCAAAAGTGGTTTCCTGCACCAACACAAGTGCGAAAAGTGGTTTTTCAACACTAACACAAGTGCGAAAAGTGTTTTTTCAACACTAACACAAGTGCGAAGTGTTTTTTCCACACTAATACAAGTGCAAAAGTGGTTTCCTGCACCAACACAAGTGCGAAAAGTGGTTTTTCAACACTAACACAAGTGCGAAAAGTGGTTTTTCAACACTAACACAAGTGCAAAAAGTGGTTTTTCCACACTAATACAAGTGCAAAAGTGGTTTTTCAACACTATCACAAGTGCAAAAAGTGTTTTTTCCACACTAATACAAGTGCAAAAGTGGTTTTTCAACACTAACACAAGTGCGAAAAGTGGTTTTTCAACACTAACACAAGTGCGAAAAGTGGTTTTTCCACACTAATACAAGTGCAAAAGTGGTTTCCTGCACCAACACAAGTGCGAAAAGTGGTTTTTCAACACTAACACAAGTGCGAAAAGTGGTTTTTCAACACTAACACAAGTGCGAAAAGTGGTTTTTCCACACTAATACAAGTGCAAAAGTGGTTTCCTGCACCAACACAAGTGCGAAAAGTGGTTTTTCAACACTAACACAAGTGCGAAAAGTGGTTTTTCAACACTAACACAAGTGCGAAAAGTGGTTTTTCAACACTAACACAAGTGCGAAAAGTGGTTTTTCAACACTAACACAAGTGCGAAAAGTGGTTTTTCCACACTAATACAAGTGCAAAAGTGGTTTCCTGCACCAACACAAGTGCGAAAAGTGGTTTTTCAACACTAACACAAGTGCGAAAAGTGGTTTTTCAACACTATCACAAGTGCAAAAAGTGTTTTTTCCACACTAATACAAGTGCAAAAGTGGTTTCCTGCACCAACACAAGTGCAAAAAGTGGTTTTTCAACACTAACACAAGTGCGAAAAGTGGTTTTTCAACACTAACACAAGTGCGAAGTGTTTTTTCCACACTAATACAAGTGCAAAAGTGGTTTCCTGCACCAACACAAGTGTGAAAAGTGGTTTTTCAACACTAACACAAGTGCGAAAAGTGGTTTTTCAACACTAAAACAAGTGCGAAAAGTGGTTTTTCAACACTAACACAAGTGCGAAAAGTGGTTTTTCCACACTAATACAAGTGCAAAAGTGGTTTCCTGCACCAACACAAGTGCGAAAAGTGGTTTTTCAACACTAACACAAGTGCGAAAAGTGGTTTTTCAACACTAACACAAGTGCAAAAGTGGTTTCCTGCACCAACACAAGTGCGAAAAGTGGTTTTTCAACACTATCACAAGTGCAAAAAGTATTTTTTCCACACTAATACCAGTGCAAAAGTGGTTTCCTGCACCAACACAAGTGCAAAAAGTGGTTTTTCAACACTAACACAAGTGCGAAAAGTGTTTTTTCCACAATAATACAAGTGCAAAAGTGGTTTCCTGCTCCAACACAAGTGCGAAAAGTGGTTTTTCAACACTAACACAAGTGTGAAAAGTGATTTTTCCACACTAATACAAGTGCAAAAGTGGTTTCCTGCACCAACACAAGTGCGAAAAGTGGTTTTTCAACACTAACACAAGTGCGAAAAGTGCTTTTTCAACACTATCACAAGTGCAAAAAGTGTTTTTTCCACACTAATACAAGTGCAAAAGTGGTTTCCTGCACCAACACAAGTGCAAAAAGTGGTTTTTCAACACTAACACAAGTGCGAAAAGTGGTTTTTCAACACTAACACAAGTGCGAAGTGTTTTTTCCACACTAATACAAGTGCAAAAGTGGTTTCCTGCACCAACACAAGTGTGAAAAGTGGTTTTTCAACACTAACACAAGTGCGAAAAGTGGTTTTTCAACACTAAAACAAGTGCGAAAAGTGGTTTTTAAACACTAACACAAGTGCGAAAAGTGGTTTTTCCACACTAATACAAGTGCAAAAGTGGTTTCCTGCACCAACACAAGTGCGAAAAGTGGTTTTTCAACACTAACACAAGTGCGAAAAGTGGTTTTTCAACACTAACACAAGTGCAAAAGTGGTTTCCTGCACCAACACAAGTGCAAAAAGTGGTTTTTCAACACTAACACAAGTGCGAAAAGTGGTTTTTCGACACTATCACAAGTGCAAAAAGTGTTTTTTCCACACTAATACAAGTGCAAAAGTGGTTTCCTACACCAACACAAGTGTGAAAAGTGGTTTTTCAACACTAACACAAGTGCGAAAAGTGGTTTTTCAACACTAACACAAGTGCGAAAAGTGGTTTTGCCACACTAATACAAGTGCAAAAGTGGTTTCCTGCACCAACACAAGTGCGAAAAGTGGTTTTTCAACACTAACACAAGTGCGAAAAGTGGTTTTTCAAGACTAATACAAGTGCAAAAGTGGTTTCCTGCACCAACACAAGTGCGAAAAGTGGTTTTTCAACACTAACATAAGTGCGAAAAGTGGTTTTTCAACACTATCACAAGTGCAAAAGGTGTTTTTTCCACACTAATACAAGTGCAAAAGTGGTTTCCTACACCAACACAAGTGTGAAAAGTGGTCTTTCAACACTAACACAAGTGCGAAAAGTGGTTTTTCAACATTAACACAAGTGCGAAAAGTGGTTTTTCCACACTAATACAAGTGCAAAAGTGGTTTCCTGCACCAACACAAGTGCGAAAAGTGGTTTTTCAACACTAACATAAGTGCGAAAAGTGGTTTTTCAACACTATCACAAGTGCAAAAAGTGTTTTTTCCACACTAATACAACTGCAAAAGTGGTTTCCTGCACCAACACAAGTGCGAAAAGTGGTTTTTCAACACTAACACAAGTGCGAAAAGTGGTTTTTCCACACTAATACAAGTGCAAAAGTGGTTTCCTGCACCAACACAAGTGCGAAAAGTGGTTTTTCAACACTAACACAAGTGCGAAAAGTGGTTTTTCAACACTATAACAAGTGCAAAAAGTGTTTTTTCCACACTAATACAAGTGCAAAAGTGGTTTCCTGCACCAACACAAGTGCGAAAAGTGGTTTTTCAACACTAACACAAGTGCGAAAAGTGTTTTTTCAACACTAACACAAGTGCGAAGTGTTTTTTCCACACTAATACAAGTGCAAAAGTGGTTTCCTGCACCAACACAAGTGCGAAAAGTGGTTTTTCAACACTAACACAAGTGCGAAAAGTGGTTTTTCAACACTAACACAAGTGCGAAAAGTGGTTTTTCAACACTAACACAAGTGCAAAAAGTGGTTTTTCCACACTAATACAAGTGCAAAAGTGGTTTTTCAACACTATCACAAGTGCAAAAAGTGTTTTTTCCACACTAATACAAGTGCAAAAGTGGTTTTTCAACACTAACACAAGTGCGAAAAGTGGTTTTTCAACACTAACACAAGTGCGAAAAGTGGTTTTTCCACACTAATACAAGTGCAAAAGTGGTTTCCTGCACCAACACAAGTGCGAAAAGTGGTTTTTCAACACTAACACAAGTGCGAAAAGTGGTTTTTCAACACTAACACAAGCGCGAAAAGTGGTTTTTCCACACTAATACAAGTGCAAAAGTGGTTTCCTGCACCAACACAAGTGCGAAAAGTGGTTTTTCAACACTAACACAAGTGCGAAAAGTGGTTTTTCAACACTAACACAAGTGCGAAAAGTGGTTTTTCAACACTAACACAAGTGCGAAAAGTGGTTTTTCAACACTAACACAAGTGCGAAAAGTGGTTTTTCCACACTAATACAAGTGCAAAAGTGGTTTCCTGCACCAACACAAGTGCGAAAAGTGGTTTTTCAACACTAACACAAGTGCGAAAAGTGGTTTTTCAACACTATCACAAGTGCAAAAAGTGTTTTTTCCACACTAATACAAGTGCAAAAGTGGTTTCCTGCACCAACACAAGTGCAAAAAGTGGTTTTTCAACACTAACACAAGTGCGAAAAGTGGTTTTTCAACACTAACACAAGTGCGAAGTGTTTTTTCCACACTAATACAAGTGCAAAAGTGGTTTCCTGCACCAACACAAGTGTGAAAAGTGGTTTTTCAACACTAACACAAGTGCGAAAAGTGGTTTTTCAACACTAAAACAAGTGCGAAAAGTGGTTTTTCAACACTAACACAAGTGCGAAAAGTGGTTTTTCCACACTAATACAAGTGCAAAAGTGGTTTCCTGCACCAACACAAGTGCGAAAAGTGGTTTTTCAACACTAACACAAGTGCGAAAAGTGGTTTTTCAACACTAACACAAGTGCAAAAGTGGTTTCCTGCACCAACACAAGTGCGAAAAGTGGTTTTTCAACACTATCACAAGTGCAAAAAGTATTTTTTCCACACTAATACCAGTGCAAAAGTGGTTTCCTGCACCAACACAAGTGCAAAAAGTGGTTTTTCAACACTAACACAAGTGCGAAAAGTGTTTTTTCCACAATAATACAAGTGCAAAAGTGGTTTCCTGCTCCAACACAAGTGCGAAAAGTGGTTTTTCAACACTAACACAAGTGTGAAAAGTGATTTTTCAACACTAACACAAGTGCGAAAAGTGGTTTTTCCACACTAATACAAGTGCAAAAGTGGTTTCCTGCAACAACACAAGTGCGAAAAGTGGTTTTTCAACACTAACACAAGTGCGAAAAGTGGTTTTTCAACACGATCACAAGTGCAAAAAGTGTTTTTTCCACACTAATACAAGTGCAAAAGTGGTTTCCTGCACCAACACAAGTGCGAAAAGTGGTTTTTCAACACTAACACAAGTGCGAAAAGTGGTTTTTCAACACTAACACAAGTGCGAAAAGTGGTTTTTCAACACTAATACAATTGCAAAAGTGGTTTCCTGCACCAACACAAGTGCAAAAAGTGGTTTTTCAACACTAACACAAGTGCGAAAAGTGGTTTTTCGACACTATCACAAGTGCAAAAAGTGTTTTTTCCACACTAATACAAGTGCAAAAGTGGTTTCCTACACCAACACAAGTGTGAAAAGTGGTTTTTCAACACTAACACAAGTGCGAAAAGTGGTTTTTCAACACTAACACAAGTGCGAAAAGTGGTTTTTCCACACTAATACAAGTGCAAAAGTGGTTTCCTGCACCAACACAAGTGCGAAAAGTGGTTTTTCAACACTAACGCAAGTGCGAAAAGTGGTTTTTCAAGACTAATACAAGTGCAAAAGTGGTTTCCTGCACCAACACAAGTGCGAAAAGTGGTTTTTCAACACTAACATAAGTGCGAAAAGTGGTTTTTCAACACTATCACAAGTGCAAAAGGTGTTTTTTCCACACTAATACAAGTGCAAAAGTGGTTTCCTACACCAACACAAGTGTGAAAAGTGGTTTTTCAACACTAACACAAGTGCGAAAAGTGGTTTTTCAACACTAACACAAGTGCGAAAAGTGGTTTTTCCACACTAATACAAGTGCAAAAGTGGTTTCCTGCACCAACACAAGTGCGAAAAGTGGTTTTTCAACACTAACATAAGTGCGAAAAGTGGTTTTTCAACACTATCACAAGTGCAAAAAGTGTTTTTTCCACACTAATACAACTGCAAAAGTGGTTTCCTGCACCAACACAAGTGCGAAAAGTGGTTTTTCAACACTAACACAAGTGCGAAAAGTGGTTTTTCAACACTAACACAAGTGCGAAAAGTGGTTTTTCAACACTAACACAAGTGCAAAAAGTGGTTTTTCCACACTAATACAAGTGCAAAAGTGGTTTTTCAACACTATCACAAGTGCAAAAAGTGTTTTTTCCACACTAATACAAGTGCAAAAGTGGTTTTTCAACACTAACACAAGTGCGAAAAGTGGTTTTTCAACACTAACACAAGTGCGAAAAGTGGTTTTTCCACACTAATACAAGTGCAAAAGTGGTTTCCTGCACCAACACAAGTGCGAAAAGTGGTTTTTCAACACTAACACAAGTGCGAAAAGTGGTTTTTCAACACTAACACAAGTGCGAAAAGTGGTTTTTCCACACTAATACAAGTGCAAAAGTGGTTTCCTGCACCAACACAAGTGCGAAAAGTGGTTTTTCAACACTAACACAAGTGCGAAAAGTGGTTTTTCAACACTAACACAAGTGCGAAAAGTGGTTTTTCAACACTAACACAAGTGCGAAAAGTGGTTTTTCAACACTAACACAAGTGCGAAAAGTGGTTTTTCCACACTAATACAAGTGCAAAAGTGGTTTCCTGCACCAACACAAGTGCGAAAAGTGGTTTTTCAACACTAACACAAGTGCGAAAAGTGCTTTTTCAACACTATCACAAGTGCAAAAAGTGTTTTTTCCACACTAATACAAGTGCAAAAGTGGTTTCCTGCACCAACACAAGTGCAAAAAGTGGTTTTTCAACACTAACACAAGTGCGAAAAGTGGTTTTTCAACACTAACACAAGTGCGAAGTGTTTTTTTCCACACTAATACAAGTGCAAAAGTGGTTTCCTGCACCAACACAAGTGTGAAAAGTGGTTTTTCAACACTAACACAAGTGCGAAAAGTGGTTTTTCAACACTAAAACAAGTGCGAAAAGTGGTTTTTCAACACTAACACAAGTGCGAAAAGTGGTTTTTCCACACTAATACAAGTGCAAAAGTGGTTTCCTGCACCAACACAAGTGCGAAAAGTGGTTTTTCAACACTAACACAAGTGCGAAAAGTGGTTTTTCAACACTAACACAAGTGCAAAAGTGGTTTCCTGCACCAACACAAGTGCAAAAAGTGGTTTTTCAACACTAACACAAGTGCGAAAAGTGGTTTTTCGACACTATCACAAGTGCAAAAAGTGTTTTTTCCACACTAATACAAGTGCAAAAGTGGTTTCCTACACCAACACAAGTGTGAAAAGTGGTTTTTCAACACTAACACAAGTGCGAAAAGTGGTTTTTCAACACTAACACAAGTGCGAAAAGTGGTTTTTCCACACTAATACAAGTGCAAAAGTGGTTTCCTGCACCAACACAAGTGCGAAAAGTGGTTTTTCAACACTAACACAAGTGCGAAAAGTGGTTTTTCAAGACTAATACAAGTGCAAAAGTGGTTTCCTGCACCAACACAAGTGCGAAAAGTGGTTTTTCAACACTAACATAAGTGCGAAAAGTGGTTTTTCAACACTATCACAAGTGCAAAAGGTGTTTTTTCCACACTAATACAAGTGCAAAAGTGGTTTCCTACACCAACACAAGTGTGAAAAGTGGTTTTTCAACACTAACACAAGTGCGAAAAGTGGTTTTTCAACACTAACACAAGTGCGAAAAGTGGTTTTTCCACACTAATACAAGTGCAAAAGTGGTTTCCTGCACCAACACAAGTGCGAAAAGTGGTTTTTCAACACTAACATAAGTGCGAAAAGTGGTTTTTCAACACTATCACAAGTGCAAAAAGTGTTTTTTCCACACTAATACAACTGCAAAAGTGGTTTCCTGCACCAACACAAGTGCGAAAAGTGGTTTTTCAACACTAACACAAGTGCGAAAAGTGGTTTTTCCACACTAATACAAGTGCAAAAGTGGTTTCCTGCACCAACACAAGTGCGAAAAGTGGTTTTTCAACACTAACACAAGTGCGAAAAGTGGTTTTTCAACACTATAACAAGTGCAAAAAGTGTTTTTTCCACACTAATACAAGTGCAAAAGTGGTTTCCTGCACCAACACAAGTGCGAAAAGTGGTTTTTCAACACTAACACAAGTGCGAAAAGTGTTTTTTCAACACTAACACAAGTGCGAAGTGTTTTTTCCACACTAATACAAGTGCAAAAGTGGTTTCCTGCACCAACACAAGTGCGAAAAGTGGTTTTTCAACACTAACACAAGTGCGAAAAGTGGTTTTTCAACACTAACACAAGTGCGAAAAGTGGTTTTTCAACACTAACACAAGTGCAAAAAGTGGTTTTTCCACACTAATACAAGTGCAAAAGTGGTTTTTCAACACTATCACAAGTGCAAAAAGTGTTTTTTCCACACTAATACAAGTGCAAAAGTGGTTTTTCAACACTAACACAAGTGCGAAAAGTGGTTTTTCAACACTAACACAAGTGCGAAAAGTGGTTTTTCCACACTAATACAAGTGCAAAAGTGGTTTCCTGCACCAACACAAGTGCGAAAAGTGGTTTTTCAACACTAACACAAGTGCGAAAAGTGGTTTTTCAACACTAACACAAGTGCGAAAAGTGGTTTTTCCACACTAATACAAGTGCAAAAGTGGTTTCCTGCACCAACACAAGTGCGAAAAGTGGTTTTTCAACACTAACACAAGTGCGAAAAGTGGTTTTTCAACACTAACACAAGTGCGAAAAGTGGTTTTTCAACACTAACACAAGTGCGAAAAGTGGTTTTTCAACACTAACACAAGTGCGAAAAGTGGTTTTTCCACACTAATACAAGTGCAAAAGTGGTTTCCTGCACCAACACAAGTGCGAAAAGTGGTTTTTCAACACTAACACAAGTGCGAAAAGTGGTTTTTCAACACTATCACAAGTGCAAAAAGTGTTTTTTCCACACTAATACAAGTGCAAAAGTGGTTTCCTGCACCAACACAAGTGCAAAAAGTGGTTTTTCAACACTAACACAAGTGCGAAAAGTGGTTTTTCAACACTAACACAAGTGCGAAGTGTTTTTTCCACACTAATACAAGTGCAAAAGTGGTTTCCTGCACCAACACAAGTGTGAAAAGTGGTTTTTCAACACTAACACAAGTGCGAAAAGTGGTTTTTCAACACTAAAACAAGTGCGAAAAGTGGTTTTTCAACACTAACACAAGTGCGAAAAGTGGTTTTTCCACACTAATACAAGTGCAAAAGTGGTTTCCTGCACCAACACAAGTGCGAAAAGTGGTTTTTCAACACTAACACAAGTGCGAAAAGTGGTTTTTCAACACTAACACAAGTGCAAAAGTGGTTTCCTGCACCAACACAAGTGCGAAAAGTGGTTTTTCAACACTATCACAAGTGCAAAAAGTATTTTTTCCACACTAATACCAGTGCAAAAGTGGTTTCCTGCACCAACACAAGTGCGAAAAGTGGTTTTTCAACACTAACACAAGTGCGAAAAGTGGTTTTTCAACACTAACACAAGTGCGAAAAGTGGTTTTTCCACACTAATACAAGTGCAAAAGTGGTTTCCTGCACCAACACAAGTGCGAAAAGTGGTTTTTCAACACTAACATAAGTGCGAAAAGTGGTTTTTCAACACTATCACAAGTGCAAAAAGTGTTTTTTCCACACTAATACAACTGCAAAAGTGGTTTCCTGCACCAACACAAGTGCGAAAAGTGGTTTTTCAACACTAACACAAGTGCGAAAAGTGGTTTTTCCACACTAATACAAGTGCAAAAGTGGTTTCCTGCACCAACACAAGTGCGAAAAGTGGTTTTTCAACACTAACACAAGTGCGAAAAGTGGTTTTTCAACACTATAACAAGTGCAAAAAGTGTTTTTTCCACACTAATACAAGTGCAAAAGTGGTTTCCTGCACCAACACAAGTGCGAAAAGTGGTTTTTCAACACTAACACAAGTGCGAAAAGTGTTTTTTCAACACTAACACAAGTGCGAAGTGTTTTTTCCACACTAATACAAGTGCAAAAGTGGTTTCCTGCACCAACACAAGTGCGAAAAGTGGTTTTTCAACACTAACACAAGTGCGAAAAGTGGTTTTTCAACACTAACACAAGTGCGAAAAGTGGTTTTTCAACACTAACACAAGTGCAAAAAGTGGTTTTTCCACACTAATACAAGTGCAAAAGTGGTTTTTCAACACTATCACAAGTGCAAAAAGTGTTTTTTCCACACTAATACAAGTGCAAAAGTGGTTTTTCAACACTAACACAAGTGCGAAAAGTGGTTTTTCAACACTAACACAAGTGCGAAAAGTGGTTTTTCCACACTAATACAAGTGCAAAAGTGGTTTCCTGCACCAACACAAGTGCGAAAAGTGGTTTTTCAACACTAACACAAGTGCGAAAAGTGGTTTTTCAACACTAACACAAGTGCGAAAAGTGGTTTTTCCACACTAATACAAGTGCAAAAGTGGTTTCCTGCACCAACACAAGTGCGAAAAGTGGTTTTTCAACACTAACACAAGTGCGAAAAGTGGTTTTTCAACACTAACACAAGTGCGAAAAGTGGTTTTTCAACACTAACACAAGTGCGAAAAGTGGTTTTTCAACACTAACACAAGTGCGAAAAGTGGTTTTTCCACACTAATACAAGTGCAAAAGTGGTTTCCTGCACCAACACAAGTGCGAAAAGTGGTTTTTCAACACTAACACAAGTGCGAAAAGTGGTTTTTCAACACTATCACAAGTGCAAAAAGTGTTTTTTCCACACTAATACAAGTGCAAAAGTGGTTTCCTGCACCAACACAAGTGCAAAAAGTGGTTTTTCAACACTAACACAAGTGCGAAAAGTGGTTTTTCAACACTAACACAAGTGCGAAGTGTTTTTTCCACACTAATACAAGTGCAAAAGTGGTTTCCTGCACCAACACAAGTGTGAAAAGTGGTTTTTCAACACTAACACAAGTGCGAAAAGTGGTTTTTCAACACTAAAACAAGTGCGAAAAGTGGTTTTTCAACACTAACACAAGTGCGAAAAGTGGTTTTTCCACACTAATACAAGTGCAAAAGTGGTTTCCTGCACCAACACAAGTGCGAAAAGTGGTTTTTCAACACTAACACAAGTGCGAAAAGTGGTTTTTCAACACTAACACAAGTGCAAAAGTGGTTTCCTGCACCAACACAAGTGCGAAAAGTGGTTTTTCAACACTATCACAAGTGCAAAAAGTATTTTTTCCACACTAATACCAGTGCAAAAGTGGTTTCCTGCACCAACACAAGTGTAAAAAGTGGTTTTTCAACACTAACACAAGTGCGAAAAGTGTTTTTTCCACAATAATACAAGTGCAAAAGTGGTTTCCTGCTCCAACACAAGTGCGAAAAGTGGTTTTTCAACACTAACACAAGTGTGAAAAGTGATTTTTCCACACTAATACAAGTGCAAAAGTGGTTTCCTGCACCAACACAAGTGCGAAAAGTGGTTTTTCAACACTAACACAAGTGCGAAAAGTGCTTTTTCAACACTATCACAAGTGCAAAAAGTGTTTTTTCCACACTAATACAAGTGCAAAAGTGGTTTCCTGCACCAACACAAGTGCAAAAAGTGGTTTTTCAACACTAACACAAGTGCGAAAAGTGGTTTTTCAACACTAACACAAGTGCGAAGTGTTTTTTCCACACTAATACAAGTGCAAAAGTGGTTTCCTGCACCAACACAAGTGTGAAAAGTGGTTTTTCAACACTAACACAAGTGCGAAAAGTGGTTTTTCAACACTAAAACAAGTGCGAAAAGTGGTTTTTAAACACTAACACAAGTGCGAAAAGTGGTTTTTCCACACTAATACAAGTGCAAAAGTGGTTTCCTGCACCAACACAAGTGCGAAAAGTGGTTTTTCAACACTAACACAAGTGCGAAAAGTGGTTTTTCAACACTAACACAAGTGCAAAAGTGGTTTCCTGCACCAACACAAGTGCAAAAAGTGGTTTTTCAACACTAACACAAGTGCGAAAAGTGGTTTTTCGACACTATCACAAGTGCAAAAAGTGTTTTTTCCACACTAATACAAGTGCAAAAGTGGTTTCCTACACCAACACAAGTGTGAAAAGTGGTTTTTCAACACTAACACAAGTGCGAAAAGTGGTTTTTCAACACTAACACAAGTGCGAAAAGTGGTTTTGCCACACTAATACAAGTGCAAAAGTGGTTTCCTGCACCAACACAAGTGCGAAAAGTGGTTTTTCAACACTAACACAAGTGCGAAAAGTGGTTTTTCAAGACTAATACAAGTGCAAAAGTGGTTTCCTGCACCAACACAAGTGCGAAAAGTGGTTTTTCAACACTAACATAAGTGCGAAAAGTGGTTTTTCAACACTATCACAAGTGCAAAAGGTGTTTTTTCCACACTAATACAAGTGCAAAAGTGGTTTCCTACACCAACACAAGTGTGAAAAGTGGTCTTTCAACACTAACACAAGTGCGAAAAGTGGTTTTTCAACACTAACACAAGTGCGAAAAGTGGTTTTTCCACACTAATACAAGTGCAAAAGTGGTTTCCTGCACCAACACAAGTGCGAAAAGTGGTTTTTCAACACTAACATAAGTGCGAAAAGTGGTTTTTCAACACTATCACAAGTGCAAAAAGTGTTTTTTCCACACTAATACAACTGCAAAAGTGGTTTCCTGCACCAACACAAGTGCGAAAAGTGGTTTTTCAACACTAACACAAGTGCGAAAAGTGGTTTTTCCACACTAATACAAGTGCAAAAGTGGTTTCCTGCACCAACACAAGTGCGAAAAGTGGTTTTTCAACACTAACACAAGTGCGAAAAGTGGTTTTTCAACACTATAACAAGTGCAAAAAGTGTTTTTTCCACACTAATACAAGTGCAAAAGTGGTTTCCTGCACCAACACAAGTGCGAAAAGTGGTTTTTCAACACTAACACAAGTGCGAAAAGTGTTTTTTCAACACTAACACAAGTGCGAAGTGTTTTTTCCACACTAATACAAGTGCAAAAGTGGTTTCCTGCACCAACACAAGTGCGAAAAGTGGTTTTTCAACACTAACACAAGTGCGAAAGTGGTTTTTCAACACTAACACAAGTGCGAAAAGTGGTTTTTCAACACTAACACAAGTGCAAAAAGTGGTTTTTCCACACTAATACAAGTGCAAAAGTGGTTTTTCAACACTATCACAAGTGCAAAAAGTGTTTTTTCCACACTAATACAAGTGCAAAAGTGGTTTTTCAACACTAACACAAGTGCGAAAAGTGGTTTTTCAACACTAACACAAGTGCGAAAAGTGGTTTTTCCACACTAATACAAGTGCAAAAGTGGTTTCCTGCACCAACACAAGTGCGAAAAGTGGTTTTTCAACACTAACACAAGTGCGAAAAGTGGTTTTTCAACACTAACACAAGCGCGAAAAGTGGTTTTTCCACACTAATACAAGTGCAAAAGTGGTTTCCTGCACCAACACAAGTGCGAAAAGTGGTTTTTCAACACTAACACAAGTGCGAAAAGTGGTTTTTCAACACTAACACAAGTGCGAAAAGTGGTTTTTCAACACTAACACAAGTGCGAAAAGTGGTTTTTCAACACTAACACAAGTGCGAAAAGTGGTTTTTCCACACTAATACAAGTGCAAAAGTGGTTTCCTGCACCAACACAAGTGCGAAAAGTGGTTTTTCAACACTAACACAAGTGCGAAAAGTGGTTTTTCAACACTATCACAAGTGCAAAAAGTGTTTTTTCCACACTAATACAAGTGCAAAAGTGGTTTCCTGCACCAACACAAGTGCAAAAAGTGGTTTTTCAACACTAACACAAGTGCGAAAAGTGGTTTTTCAACACTAACACAAGTGCGAAGTGTTTTTTCCACACTAATACAAGTGCAAAAGTGGTTTCCTGCACCAACACAAGTGTGAAAAGTGGTTTTTCAACACTAACACAAGTGCGAAAAGTGGTTTTTCAACACTAAAACAAGTGCGAAAAGTGGTTTTTCAACACTAACACAAGTGCGAAAAGTGGTTTTTCCACACTAATACAAGTGCAAAAGTGGTTTCCTGCACCAACACAAGTGCGAAAAGTGGTTTTTCAACACTAACACAAGTGCGAAAAGTGGTTTTTCAACACTAACACAAGTGCAAAAGTGGTTTCCTGCACCAACACAAGTGCGAAAAGTGGTTTTTCAACACTATCACAAGTGCAAAAAGTATTTTTTCCACACTAATACCAGTGCAAAAGTGGTTTCCTGCACCAACACAAGTGCAAAAAGTGGTTTTTCAACACTAACACAAGTGCGAAAAGTGTTTTTTCCACAATAATACAAGTGCAAAAGTGGTTTCCTGCTCCAACACAAGTGCGAAAAGTGGTTTTTCAACACTAACACAAGTGTGAAAAGTGATTTTTCAACACTAACACAAGTGCGAAAAGTGGTTTTTCCACACTAATACAAGTGCAAAAGTGGTTTCCTGCAACAACACAAGTGCGAAAAGTGGTTTTTCAACACTAACACAAGTGCGAAAAGTGGTTTTTCAACACGATCACAAGTGCAAAAAGTGTTTTTTCCACACTAATACAAGTGCAAAAGTGGTTTCCTGCACCAACACAAGTGCGAAAAGTGGTTTTTCAACACTAACACAAGTGCGAAAAGTGGTTTTTCAACACTAACACAAGTGCGAAAAGTGGTTTTTCAACACTAATACAATTGCAAAAGTGGTTTCCTGCACCAACACAAGTGCAAAAAGTGGTTTTTCAACACTAACACAAGTGCGAAAAGTGGTTTTTCGACACTATCACAAGTGCAAAAAGTGTTTTTTCCACACTAATACAAGTGCAAAAGTGGTTTCCTACACCAACACAAGTGTGAAAAGTGGTTTTTCAACACTAACACAAGTGCGAAAAGTGGTTTTTCAACACTAACACAAGTGCGAAAAGTGGTTTTTCCACACTAATACAAGTGCAAAAGTGGTTTCCTGCACCAACACAAGTGCGAAAAGTGGTTTTTCAACACTAACGCAAGTGCGAAAAGTGGTTTTTCAAGACTAATACAAGTGCAAAAGTGGTTTCCTGCACCAACACAAGTGCGAAAAGTGGTTTTTCAACACTAACATAAGTGCGAAAAGTGGTTTTTCAACACTATCACAAGTGCAAAAGGTGTTTTTTCCACACTAATACAAGTGCAAAAGTGGTTTCCTACACCAACACAAGTGTGAAAAGTGGTTTTTCAACACTAACACAAGTGCGAAAAGTGGTTTTTCAACACTAACACAAGTGCGAAAAGTGGTTTTTCCACACTAATACAAGTGCAAAAGTGGTTTCCTGCACCAACACAAGTGCGAAAAGTGGTTTTTCAACACTAACATAAGTGCGAAAAGTGGTTTTTCAACACTATCACAAGTGCAAAAAGTGTTTTTTCCACACTAATACAACTGCAAAAGTGGTTTCCTGCACCAACACAAGTGCGAAAAGTGGTTTTTCAACACTAACACAAGTGCGAAAAGTGGTTTTTCAACACTAACACAAGTGCGAAAAGTGGTTTTTCCACACTAATACAAGTGCAAAAGTGGTTTCCTGCACCAACACAAGTGCGAAAAGTGGTTTTTCAACACTAACAGAAGTGCGAAAAGTGGTTTTTCAACACTATAACAAGTGCAAAAAGTGTTTTTTCCACACTAATACAAGTGCAAAAGTGGTTTCCTGCACCAACACAAGTGCGAAAAGTGGTTTTTCAACACTAACACAAGTGCGAAAAGTGTTTTTTCAACACTAACACAAGTGGGAAGTGTTTTTTCCACACTAATACAAGTGCAAAAGTGGTTTCCTGCACCAACACAAGTGTGAAAAGTGGTTTTTCAACACTAACACAAGTGCGAAAAGTGTTTTTTCAACACTAACACAAGTGCGAAAAGTGGTTTTTCAACACTAACACAAGTGCGAAAAGTGGTTTTTCCACACTAATACATGTGCAAAAGTGGTTTCCTGCACCAACACAAGTGTGAAAAGTGGTTTTTCAACACTAACACAAGTGCGAAAAGTGGTTTTTCAACACTAACACAAGTGCGAAAAGTGGTTTTTCCACACTAATACAAGTGCAAAAGTGGTTTCCTGCACCAACACAAGTGCGAAAAGTGGTTTTTCAACACTAACACAAGTGCGAAAAGTGGTTTTTCAACACTATCACAAGTGCAAAAAGTGTTTTTTCCACACTAATACAAGTGCAAAAGTGGTTTCCTGCACCAACACAAGTGCAAAAAGTGGTTTTTCAACACTAACACAAGTGCGAAAAGTGGTTTTTCAACACTAACACAAGTGCGAAAAGTGTTTTTTCCACACTAATACAAGTGCAAAAGTGGTTTCCTGCACCAACACAAGTGTGAAAAGTGGTTTTTCAACACTAACACAAGTGCAAAAAGTGGTTTTTCAACACTAACACAAGTGCGAAAAGTGGTTTTTCAACACTAACACAAGTGCGAAAAGTGGTTTTTCAACACTAATACAATTGCAAAAGTGGTTTCCTGCACCAACACAAGTGCAAAAAGTGGTTTTTCAACAGTAACACAAGTGCGAAAAGTGGTTTTTCAACACTATCACAAGTGCAAAAAGTGTTTTTTCCACACTAATACAAGTGCAAAAGTGGTTTCCTACACCAACACAAGTGTGAAAAGTGGTTTTTCAACACTAACACAAGTGCGAAAAGTGGTTTTTCAACACTAACACAAGTGCGAAAAGTGGTTTTTCCACACTAATACAAGTGCAAAAGTGTTTTCCTGCACCAACAGAAGTGCGAAAAGTGGTTTTTCAACACTAACACAAGTGCGAAAAGTGGTTTTTCAATACTAATACAAGTGCAAAAGTGGTTTCCTGCACCAACACAAGTGCGAAAAGTGGTTTTTCAACACTAACATAAGTGCGAAAAGTGGTTTTTCAACACTATCACAAGTGCAAAAGGTGTTTTTTCCACACTAATACAAGTGCAAAAGTGGTTTCCTACACCAACACAAGTGTGAAAAGTGGTTTTTCAACACTAACACAAGTGCGAAAAGTGGTTTTTCAACACTAACATAAGTGCGAAAAGTGGTTTTTCAACACTATCACAAGTGCAAAAAGTGTTTTTTCCACACTAATACAACTGCAAAAGTGGTTTTTCAACACTAACATAAGTGCGAAAAGTGGTTTTTCAACACTAACACAAGTGCGAAAAGTGATTTTTCAACACTAACACAAGTGCGAAAAGTGGTTTTTCCACACTAATACAAGTGCAAAAGTGGTTTCCTGCACCAACACAAGTGCGAAAAGTGGTTTTTCAACACTAACACAAGTGCGAAAAGTGCTTTTTCAACACTATCACAAGTGCAAAAAGTGTTTTTTCCACACTAATACAAGTGCAAAAGTGGTTTCCTGCACCAACACAAGTGCAAAAAGTGGTTTTTCAACACTAACACAAGTGCGAAAAGTGGTTTTTCGACACTATCACAAGTGCAAAAAGTGTTTTTTCCACACTAATACAAGTGCAAAAGTGGTTTCCTACACCAACACAAGTGTGAAAAGTGGTTTTTCAACACTAACACAAGTGCGAAAAGTGGTTTTTCAACACTAACACAAGTGCGAAAAGTGGTTTTTCCACACTAATACAAGTGCAAAAGTGGTTTCCTGCACCAACACAAGTGCGAAAAGTGGTTTTTCAACACTAACGCAAGTGCGAAAAGTGGTTTTTCAAGACTAATACAAGTGCAAAAGTGGTTTCCTGCACCAACACAAGTGCGAAAAGTGGTTTTTCAACACTAACATAAGTGCGAAAAGTGGTTTTTCAACACTATCACAAGTGCAAAAGGTGTTTTTTCCACACTAATACAAGTGCAAAAGTGGTTTCCTACACCAACACAAGTGTGAAAAGTGGTTTTTCAACACTAACACAAGTGCGAAAAGTGGTTTTTCAACACTAACACAAGTGCGAAAAGTGGTTTTTCCACACTAATACAAGTGCAAAAGTGGTTTCCTGCACCAACACAAGTGCGAAAAGTGGTTTTTCAACACTAACATAAGTGCGAAAAGTGGTTTTTCAACACTATCACAAGTGCAAAAAGTGTTTTTTCCACACTAATACAACTGCAAAAGTGGTTTCCTGCACCAACACAAGTGCGAAAAGTGGTTTTTCAACACTAACACAAGTGCGAAAAGTGGTTTTTCAACACTAACACAAGTGCGAAAAGTGGTTTTTCCACACTAATACAAGTGCAAAAGTGGTTTCCTGCACCAACACAAGTGCGAAAAGTGGTTTTTCAACACTAACAGAAGTGCGAAAAGTGGTTTTTCAACACTATAACAAGTGCAAAAAGTGTTTTTTCCACACTAATACAAGTGCAAAAGTGGTTTCCTGCACCAACACAAGTGCGAAAAGTGGTTTTTCAACACTAACACAAGTGCGAAAAGTGTTTTTTCAACACTAACACAAGTGGGAAGTGTTTTTTCCACACTAATACAAGTGCAAAAGTGGTTTCCTGCACCAACACAAGTGTGAAAAGTGGTTTTTCAACACTAACACAAGTGCGAAAAGTGTTTTTTCAACACTAACACAAGTGCGAAAAGTGGTTTTTCAACACTAACACAAGTGCGAAAAGTGGTTTTTCCACACTAATACATGTGCAAAAGTGGTTTCCTGCACCAACACAAGTGTGAAAAGTGGTTTTTCAACACTAACACAAGTGCGAAAAGTGGTTTTTCAACACTAACACAAGTGCGAAAAGTGGTTTTTCCACACTAATACAAGTGCAAAAGTGGTTTCCTGCACCAACACAAGTGCGAAAAGTGGTTTTTCAACACTAACACAAGTGCGAAAAGTGGTTTTTCAACACTATCACAAGTGCAAAAAGTGTTTTTTCCACACTAATACAAGTGCAAAAGTGGTTTCCTGCACCAACACAAGTGCAAAAAGTGGTTTTTCAACACTAACACAAGTGCGAAAAGTGGTTTTTCAACACTAACACAAGTGCGAAAAGTGTTTTTTCCACACTAATACAAGTGCAAAAGTGGTTTCCTGCACCAACACAAGTGTGAAAAGTGGTTTTTCAACACTAACACAAGTGCAAAAAGTGGTTTTTCAACACTAACACAAGTGCGAAAAGTGGTTTTTCAACACTAACACAAGTGCGAAAAGTGGTTTTTCAACACTAATACAATTGCAAAAGTGGTTTCCTGCACCAACACAAGTGCAAAAAGTGGTTTTTCAACAGTAACACAAGTGCGAAAAGTGGTTTTTCAACACTATCACAAGTGCAAAAAGTGTTTTTTCCACACTAATACAAGTGCAAAAGTGGTTTCCTACACCAACACAAGTGTGAAAAGTGGTTTTTCAACACTAACACAAGTGCGAAAAGTGGTTTTTCAACACTAACACAAGTGCGAAAAGTGGTTTTTCCACACTAATACAAGTGCAAAAGTGTTTTCCTGCACCAACAGAAGTGCGAAAAGTGGTTTTTCAACACTAACACAAGTGCGAAAAGTGGTTTTTCAATACTAATACAAGTGCAAAAGTGGTTTCCTGCACCAACACAAGTGCGAAAAGTGGTTTTTCAACACTAACATAAGTGCGAAAAGTGGTTTTTCAACACTATCACAAGTGCAAAAGGTGTTTTTTCCACACTAATACAAGTGCAAAAGTGGTTTCCTACACCAACACAAGTGTGAAAAGTGGTTTTTCAACACTAACACAAGTGCGAAAAGTGGTTTTTCAACACTAACATAAGTGCGAAAAGTGATTTTTCAACACTATCACAAGTGCAAAAAGTGTTTTTTCCACACTAATACAACTGCAAAAGTGGTTTTTCAACACTAACATAAGTGCGAAAAGTGGTTTTTCAACACTAACACAAGTGCGAAAAGTGGTTTTTCAACACTAACACAAGTGCGAAAAGTGGTTTTTCCACACTAATACAAGTGCAAAAGTGGTTTCCTGCACCAACACAAGTGCGAAAAGTGGTTTTTCAACACTAACACAAGTGCGAAAAGTGCTTTTTCAACACTATCACAAGTGCAAAAAGTGTTTTTTCCACACTAATACAAGTGCAAAAGTGGTTTCCTGCACCAACACAAGTGCAAAAAGTGGTTTTTCAACACTAACACAAGTGCGAAAAGTGGTTTTTCAACACTAACACAAGTGCGAAGTGTTTTTTCCACACTAATACAAGTGCAAAAGTGGTTTCCTGCACCAACACAAGTGTGAAAAGTGGTTTTTCAACACTAACACAAGTGCGAAAAGTGGTTTTTCAACACTAAAACAAGTGCGAAAAGTGGTTTTTCAACACTAACACAAGTGCGAAAAGTGGTTTTTCCACACTAATACAAGTGCAAAAGTGGTTTCCTGCACCAACACAAGTGCGAAAAGTGGTTTTTCAACACTAACACAAGTGCGAAAAGTGGTTTTTCAACACTAACACAAGTGCAAAAGTGGTTTCCTGCACCAACGCAAGTGCAAAAAGTGGTTTTTCAACACTAACACAAGTGCGAAAAGTGGTTTTTCGACACTATCACAAGTGCAAAAAGTGTTTTTTCCACACTAATACAAGTGCAAAAGTGGTTTCCTACACCAACACAAGTGTGAAAAGTGGTTTTTCAACACTAACACAAGTGCGAAAAGTGGTTTTTCAACACTAACACAAGTGCGAAAAGTGGTTTTTCCACACTAATACAAGTGCAAAAGTGGTTTCCTGCACCAACACAAGTGCGAAAAGTGGTTTTTCAACACTAACACAAGTGCGAAAAGTGGTTTTTCAAGACTAATACAAGTGCAAAAGTGGTTTCCTGCACCAACACAAGTGCGAAAGGTGGTTTTTCAACACTAACATAAGTGCGAAAAGTGGTTTTTCAACACTATCACAAGTGCAAAAGGTGTTTTTTCCACACTAATACAAGTGCAAAAGTGGTTTCCTACACCAACACAAGTGTGAAAAGTGGTTTTTCAACACTAACACAAGTGCGAAAAGTGGTTTTTCAACACTAACACAAGTGCGAAAAGTGGTTTTTCCACACTAATACAAGTGCAAAAGTGGTTTCCTGCACCAACACAAGTGCGAAAAGTGGTTTTTCAACACTAACATAAGTGCGAAAAGTGGTTTTTCAACACTATCACAAGTGCAAAAAGTGTTTTTTCCACACTAATACAACTGCAAAAGTGGTTTCCTGCACCAACACAAGTGCGAAAAGTGGTTTTTCAACACTAACACAAGTGCGAAAAGTGGTTTTTCCACACTAATACAAGTGCAAAAGTGGTTTCCTGCACCAACACAAGTGCGAAAAGTGGTTTTTCAACACTAACACAAGTGCGAAAAGTGGTTTTTCAACACTATAACAAGTGCAAAAAGTGTTTTTTCCACACTAATACAAGTGCAAAAGTGGTTTCCTGCACCAACACAAGTGCGAAAAGTGGTTTTTCAACACTAACACAAGTGCGAAAAGTGTTTTTTCAACACTAACACAAGTGCGAAGTGTTTTTTCCACACTAATACAAGTGCAAAAGTGGTTTCCTGCACCAACACAAGTGCGAAAAGTGGTTTTTCAACACTAACACAAGTGCGAAAAGTGGTTTTTCAACACTAACACAAGTGCGAAAAGTGGTTTTTCAACACTAACACAAGTGCAAAAAGTGGTTTTTCCACACTAATACAAGTGCAAAAGTGGTTTTTCAACACTATCACAAGTGCAAAAAGTGTTTTTCCACACTAATACAAGTGCAAAAGTGGTTTTTCAACACTAACACAAGTGCGAAAAGTGGTTTTTCAACACTAACACAAGTGCGAAAAGTGGTTTTTCCACACTAATACAAGTGCAAAAGTGGTTTCCTGCACCAACACAAGTGCGAAAAGTGGTTTTTCAACACTAACACAAGTGCGAAAAGTGGTTTTTCAACACTAACACAAGTGCGAAAAGTGGTTTTTCCACACTAATACAAGTGCAAAAGTGGTTTCCTGCACCAACACAAGTGCGAAAAGTGGTTTTTCAACACTAACACAAGTGCGAAAAGTGGTTTTTCAACACTAACACAAGTGCGAAAAGTGGTTTTTCAACACTAACACAAGTGCGAAAAGTGGTTTTTCAACACTAACACAAGTGCGAAAAGTGGTTTTTCCACACTAATACAAGTGCAAAAGTGGTTTCCTGCACCAACACAAGTGCGAAAAGTGGTTTTTCAACACTAACACAAGTGCGAAAAGTGGTTTTTCAACACTATCACAAGTGCAAAAAGTGTTTTTTCCACACTAATACAAGTGCAAAAGTGGTTTCCTGCACCAACACAAGTGCAAAAAGTGGTTTTTCAACACTAACACAAGTGCGAAAAGTGGTTTTTCAACACTAACACAAGTGCGAAGTGTTTTTTCCACACTAATACAAGTGCAAAAGTGGTTTCCTGCACCAACACAAGTGTGAAAAGTGGTTTTTCAACACTAACACAAGTGCGAAAAGTGGTTTTTCAACACTAAAACAAGTGCGAAAAGTGGTTTTTCAACACTAACACAAGTGCGAAAAGTGGTTTTTCCACACTAATACAAGTGCAAAAGTGGTTTCCTGCACCAACACAAGTGCGAAAAGTGGTTTTTCAACACTAACACAAGTGCGAAAAGTGGTTTTTCAACACTAACACAAGTGCAAAAGTGGTTTCCTGCACCAACACAAGTGCGAAAAGTGGTTTTTCAACACTATCACAAGTGCAAAAAGTATTTTTTCCACACTAATACCAGTGCAAAAGTGGTTTCCTGCACCAACACAAGTGCAAAAAGTGGTTTTTCAACACTAACACAAGTGCGAAAAGTGTTTTTTCCACAATAATACAAGTGCAAAAGTGGTTTCCTGCTCCAACACAAGTGCGAAAAGTGGTTTTTCAACACTAACACAAGTGTGAAAAGTGATTTTTCCACACTAATACAAGTGCAAAAGTGGTTTCCTGCACCAACACAAGTGCGAAAAGTGGTTTTTCAACACTAACACAAGTGCGAAAAGTGCTTTTTCAACACTAATACAAGTGCAAAAGTGGTTTCCTGCACCAACACAAGTGCAAAAAGTGGTTTTTCAACACTAACACAAGTGCGAAAAGTGGTTTTTCAACACTAACACAAGTGCGAAGTGTTTTTTCCACACTAATACAAGTGCAAAAGTGGTTTCCTGCACCAACACAAGTGTGAAAAGTGGTTTTTCAACACTAACACAAGTGCGAAAAGTGGTTTTTCAACACTAAAACAAGTGCGAAAAGTGGTTTTTAAACACTAACACAAGTGCGAAAAGTGGTTTTTCCACACTAATACAAGTGCAAAAGTGGTTTCCTGCACCAACACAAGTGCGAAAAGTGGTTTTTCAACACTAACACAAGTGCGAAAAGTGGTTTTTCAACACTAACACAAGTGCAAAAGTGGTTTCCTGCACCAACACAAGTGCAAAAAGTGGTTTTTCAACACTAACACAAGTGCGAAAAGTGGTTTTTCGACACTATCACAAGTGCAAAAAGTGTTTTTTCCACACTAATACAAGTGCAAAAGTGGTTTCCTACACCAACACAAGTGTGAAAAGTGGTTTTTCAACACTAACACAAGTGCGAAAAGTGGTTTTTCAACACTAACACAAGTGCGAAAAGTGGTTTTTCAACACTAACACAAGTGCAAAAAGTGGTTTTTCCACACTAATACAAGTGCAAAAGTGGTTTTTCAACACTATCACAAGTGCAAAAAGTGTTTTTCCACACTAATACAAGTGCAAAAGTGGTTTTTCAACACTAACACAAGTGCGAAAAGTGGTTTTTCAACACTAACACAAGTGCGAAAAGTGGTTTTTCCACACTAATACAAGTGCAAAAGTGGTTTCCTGCACCAACACAAGTGCGAAAAGTGGTTTTTCAACACTAACACAAGTGCGAAAAGTGGTTTTTCAACACTAACACAAGTGCGAAAAGTGGTTTTTCCACACTAATACAAGTGCAAAAGTGGTTTCCTGCACCAACACAAGTGCGAAAAGTGGTTTTTCAACACTAACACAAGTGCGAAAAGTGGTTTTTCAACACTAACACAAGTGCGAAAAGTGGTTTTTCAACACTAACACAAGTGCGAAAAGTGGTTTTTCAACACTAACACAAGTGCGAAAAGTGGTTTTTCCACACTAATACAAGTGCAAAAGTGGTTTCCTGCACCAACACAAGTGCGAAAAGTGGTTTTTCAACACTAACACAAGTGCGAAAAGTGGTTTTTCAACACTATCACAAGTGCAAAAAGTGTTTTTTCCACACTAATACAAGTGCAAAAGTGGTTTCCTGCACCAACACAAGTGCAAAAAGTGGTTTTTCAACACTAACACAAGTGCGAAAAGTGGTTTTTCAACACTAACACAAGTGCGAAGTGTTTTTTCCACACTAATACAAGTGCAAAAGTGGTTTCCTGCACCAACACAAGTGTGAAAAGTGGTTTTTCAACACTAACACAAGTGCGAAAAGTGGTTTTTCAACACTAAAACAAGTGCGAAAAGTGGTTTTTCAACACTAACACAAGTGCGAAAAGTGGTTTTTCCACACTAATACAAGTGCAAAAGTGGTTTCCTGCACCAACACAAGTGCGAAAAGTGGTTTTTCAACACTAACACAAGTGCGAAAAGTGGTTTTTCAACACTAACACAAGTGCAAAAGTGGTTTCCTGCACCAACACAAGTGCGAAAAGTGGTTTTTCAACACTATCACAAGTGCAAAAAGTATTTTTTCCACACTAATACCAGTGCAAAAGTGGTTTCCTGCACCAACACAAGTGCAAAAAGTGGTTTTTCAACACTAACACAAGTGCGAAAAGTGTTTTTTCCACAATAATACAAGTGCAAAAGTGGTTTCCTGCTCCAACACAAGTGCGAAAAGTGGTTTTTCAACACTAACACAAGTGTGAAAAGTGATTTTTCCACACTAATACAAGTGCAAAAGTGGTTTCCTGCACCAACACAAGTGCGAAAAGTGGTTTTTCAACACTAACACAAGTGCGAAAAGTGCTTTTTCAACACTAATACAAGTGCAAAAGTGGTTTCCTGCACCAACACAAGTGCAAAAAGTGGTTTTTCAACACTAACACAAGTGCGAAAAGTGGTTTTTCAACACTAACACAAGTGCGAAGTGTTTTTTCCACACTAATACAAGTGCAAAAGTGGTTTCCTGCACCAACACAAGTGTGAAAAGTGGTTTTTCAACACTAACACAAGTGCGAAAAGTGGTTTTTCAACACTAAAACAAGTGCGAAAAGTGGTTTTTAAACACTAACACAAGTGCGAAAAGTGGTTTTTCCACACTAATACAAGTGCAAAAGTGGTTTCCTGCACCAACACAAGTGCGAAAAGTGGTTTTTCAACACTAACACAAGTGCGAAAAGTGGTTTTTCAACACTAACACAAGTGCAAAAGTGGTTTCCTGCACCAACACAAGTGCAAAAAGTGGTTTTTCAACACTAACACAAGTGCGAAAAGTGGTTTTTCGACACTATCACAAGTGCAAAAAGTGTTTTTTCCACACTAATACAAGTGCAAAAGTGGTTTCCTACACCAACACAAGTGTGAAAAGTGGTTTTTCAACACTAACACAAGTGCGAAAAGTGGTTTTTCAACACTAACACAAGTGCGAAAAGTGGTTTTGCCACACTAATACAAGTGCAAAAGTGGTTTCCTGCACCAACACAAGTGCGAAAAGTGGTTTTTCAACACTAACACAAGTGCGAAAAGTGGTTTTTCAAGACTAATACAAGTGCAAAAGTGGTTTCCTGCACCAACACAAGTGCGAAAAGTGGTTTTTCAACACTAACATAAGTGCGAAAAGTGGTTTTTCAACACTATCACAAGTGCAAAAGGTGTTTTTTCCACACTAATACAAGTGCAAAAGTGGTTTCCTACACCAACACAAGTGTGAAAAGTGGTCTTTCAACACTAACACAAGTGCGAAAAGTGGTTTTTCAACACTAACACAAGTGCGAAAAGTGGTTTTTCCACACTAATACAAGTGCAAAAGTGGTTTCCTGCACCAACACAAGTGCGAAAAGTGGTTTTTCAACACTAACATAAGTGCGAAAAGTGGTTTTTCAACACTATCACAAGTGCAAAAAGTGTTTTTTCCACACTAATACAACTGCAAAAGTGGTTTCCTGCACCAACACAAGTGCGAAAAGTGGTTTTTCAACACTAACACAAGTGCGAAAAGTGGTTTTTCCACACTAATACAAGTGCAAAAGTGGTTTCCTGCACCAACACAAGTGCGAAAAGTGGTTTTTCAACACTAACACAAGTGCGAAAAGTGGTTTTTCAACACTATAACAAGTGCAAAAAGTGTTTTTTCCACACTAATACAAGTGCAAAAGTGGTTTCCTGCACCAACACAAGTGCGAAAAGTGGTTTTTCAACACTAACACAAGTGCGAAAAGTGTTTTTTCAACACTAACACAAGTGTGAAGTGTTTTTTCCACACTAATACAAGTGCAAAAGTGGTTTCCTGCACCAACACAAGTGCGAAAAGTGGTTTTTCAACACTAACACAAGTGCGAAAAGTGGTTTTTCAACACTAACACAAGTGCGAAAAGTGGTTTTTCAACACTAACACAAGTGCAAAAAGTGGTTTTTCCACACTAATACAAGTGCAAAAGTGGTTTTTCAACACTATCACAAGTGCAAAAAGTGTTTTTTCCACACTAATACAAGTGCAAAAGTGGTTTTTCAACACTAACACAAGTGCGAAAAGTGGTTTTTCAACACTAACACAAGTGCGAAAAGTGGTTTTTCCACACTAATACAAGTGCAAAAGTGGTTTCCTGCACCAACACAAGTGCGAAAAGTGGTTTTTCAACACTAACACAAGTGCGAAAAGTGGTTTTTCAACACTAACACAAGCGCGAAAAGTGGTTTTTCCACACTAATACAAGTGCAAAAGTGGTTTCCTGCACCAACACAAGTGCGAAAAGTGGTTTTTCAACACTAACACAAGTGCGAAAAGTGGTTTTTCAACACTAACACAAGTGCGAAAAGTGGTTTTTCAACACTAACACAAGTGCGAAAAGTGGTTTTTCAACACTAACACAAGTGCGAAAAGTGGTTTTTCCACACTAATACAAGTGCAAAAGTGGTTTCCTGCACCAACACAAGTGCGAAAAGTGGTTTTTCAACACGAACACAAGTGCGAAAAGTGGTTTTTCAACACTATCACAAGTGCAAAAAGTGTTTTTTCCACACTAATACAAGTGCAAAAGTGGTTTCCTGCACCAACACAAGTGCAAAAAGTGGTTTTTCAACACTAACACAAGTGCGAAAAGTGGTTTTTCAACACTAACACAAGTGCGAAGTGTTTTTTCCACACTAATACAAGTGCAAAAGTGGTTTCCTGCACCAACACAAGTGTGAAAAGTGGTTTTTCAACACTAACACAAGTGCGAAAAGTGGTTTTTCAACACTAAAACAAGTGCGAAAAGTGGTTTTTCAACACTAACACAAGTGCGAAAAGTGGTTTTTCCACACTAATACAAGTGCAAAAGTGGTTTCCTGCACCAACACAAGTGCGAAAAGTGGTTTTTCAACACTAACACAAGTGCGAAAAGTGGTTTTTCAACACTAACACAAGTGCAAAAGTGGTTTCCTGCACCAACACAAGTGCGAAAAGTGGTTTTTCAACACTATCACAAGTGCAAAAAGTATTTTTTCCACACTAATACCAGTGCAAAAGTGGTTTCCTGCACCAACACAAGTGCAAAAAGTGGTTTTTCAACACTAACACAAGTGCGAAAAGTGTTTTTTCCACAATAATACAAGTGCAAAAGTGGTTTCCTGCTCCAACACAAGTGCGAAAAGTGGTTTTTCAACACTAACACAAGTGTGAAAAGTGATTTTTCAACACTAACACAAGTGCGAAAAGTGGTTTTTCCACACTAATACAAGTGCAAAAGTGGTTTCCTGCAACAACACAAGTGCGAAAAGTGGTTTTTCAACACTAACACAAGTGCGAAAAGTGGTTTTTCAACACGATCACAAGTGCAAAAAGTGTTTTTTCCACACTAATACAAGTGCAAAAGTGGTTTCCTGCACCAACACAAGTGCGAAAAGTGGTTTTTCAACACTAACACAAGTGCGAAAAGTGGTTTTTCAACACTAACACAAGTGCGAAAAGTGGTTTTTCAACACTAATACAATTGCAAAAGTGGTTTCCTGCACCAACACAAGTGCAAAAAGTGGTTTTTCAACACTAACACAAGTGCGAAAAGTGGTTTTTCGACACTATCACAAGTGCAAAAAGTGTTTTTTCCACACTAATACAAGTGCAAAAGTGGTTTCCTACACCAACACAAGTGTGAAAAGTGGTTTTTCAACACTAACACAAGTGCGAAAAGTGGTTTTTCAACACTAACACAAGTGCGAAAAGTGGTTTTTCCACACTAATACAAGTGCAAAAGTGGTTTCCTGCACCAACACAAGTGCGAAAAGTGGTTTTTCAACACTAACGCAAGTGCGAAAAGTGGTTTTTCAAGACTAATACAAGTGCAAAAGTGGTTTCCTGCACCAACACAAGTGCGAAAAGTGGTTTTTCAACACTAACATAAGTGCGAAAAGTGGTTTTTCAACACTATCACAAGTGCAAAAGGTGTTTTTTCCACACTAATACAAGTGCAAAAGTGGTTTCCTACACCAACACAAGTGTGAAAAGTGGTTTTTCAACACTAACACAAGTGCGAAAAGTGGTTTTTCAACACTAACACAAGTGCGAAAAGTGGTTTTTCCACACTAATACAAGTGCAAAAGTGGTTTCCTGCACCAACACAAGTGCGAAAAGTGGTTTTTCAACACTAACATAAGTGCGAAAAGTGGTTTTTCAACACTATCACAAGTGCAAAAAGTGTTTTTTCCACACTAATACAACTGCAAAAGTGGTTTCCTGCACCAACACAAGTGCGAAAAGTGGTTTTTCAACACTAACACAAGTGCGAAAAGTGGTTTTTCAACACTAACACAAGTGCGAAAAGTGGTTTTTCCACACTAATACAAGTGCAAAAGTGGTTTCCTGCACCAACACAAGTGCGAAAAGTGGTTTTTCAACACTAACAGAAGTGCGAAAAGTGGTTTTTCAACACTATAACAAGTGCAAAAAGTGTTTTTTCCACACTAATACAAGTGCAAAAGTGGTTTCCTGCACCAACACAAGTGCGAAAAGTGGTTTTTCAACACTAACACAAGTGCGAAAAGTGTTTTTTCAACACTAACACAAGTGGGAAGTGTTTTTTCCACACTAATACAAGTGCAAAAGTGGTTTCCTGCACCAACACAAGTGTGAAAAGTGGTTTTTCAACACTAACACAAGTGCGAAAAGTGTTTTTTCAACACTAACACAAGTGCGAAAAGTGGTTTTTCAACACTAACACAAGTGCGAAAAGTGGTTTTTCCACACTAATACATGTGCAAAAGTGGTTTCCTGCACCAACACAAGTGTGAAAAGTGGTTTTTCAACACTAACACAAGTGCGAAAAGTGGTTTTTCAACACTAACACAAGTGCGAAAAGTGGTTTTTCCACACTAATACAAGTGCAAAAGTGGTTTCCTGCACCAACACAAGTGCGAAAAGTGGTTTTTCAACACTAACACAAGTGCGAAAAGTGGTTTTTCAACACTATCACAAGTGCAAAAAGTGTTTTTTCCACACTAATACAAGTGCAAAAGTGGTTTCCTGCACCAACACAAGTGCAAAAAGTGGTTTTTCAACACTAACACAAGTGCGAAAAGTGGTTTTTCAACACTAACACAAGTGCGAAAAGTGTTTTTTCCACACTAATACAAGTGCAAAAGTGGTTTCCTGCACCAACACAAGTGTGAAAAGTGGTTTTTCAACACTAACACAAGTGCAAAAAGTGGTTTTTCAACACTAACACAAGTGCGAAAAGTGGTTTTTCAACACTAACACAAGTGCGAAAAGTGGTTTTTCAACACTAATACAATTGCAAAAGTGGTTTCCTGCACCAACACAAGTGCAAAAAGTGGTTTTTCAACAGTAACACAAGTGCGAAAAGTGGTTTTTCAACACTATCACAAGTGCAAAAAGTGTTTTTTCCACACTAATACAAGTGCAAAAGTGGTTTCCTACACCAACACAAGTGTGAAAAGTGGTTTTTCAACACTAACACAAGTGCGAAAAGTGGTTTTTCAACACTAACACAAGTGCGAAAAGTGGTTTTTCCACACTAATACAAGTGCAAAAGTGTTTTCCTGCACCAACAGAAGTGCGAAAAGTGGTTTTTCAACACTAACACAAGTGCGAAAAGTGGTTTTTCAATACTAATACAAGTGCAAAAGTGGTTTCCTGCACCAACACAAGTGCGAAAAGTGGTTTTTCAACACTAACATAAGTGCGAAAAGTGGTTTTTCAACACTATCACAAGTGCAAAAGGTGTTTTTTCCACACTAATACAAGTGCAAAAGTGGTTTCCTACACCAACACAAGTGTGAAAAGTGGTTTTTCAACACTAACACAAGTGCGAAAAGTGGTTTTTCAACACTAACATAAGTGCGAAAAGTGGTTTTTCAACACTATCACAAGTGCAAAAAGTGTTTTTTCCACACTAATACAACTGCAAAAGTGGTTTTTCAACACTAACATAAGTGCGAAAAGTGGTTTTTCAACACTAACACAAGTGCGAAAAGTGGTTTTTCAACACTAACACAAGTGCGAAAAGTGGTTTTTCCACACTAATACAAGTGCAAAAGTGGTTTCCTGCACCAACACAAGTGCGAAAAGTGGTTTTTCAACACTAACACAAGTGCGAAAAGTGCTTTTTCAACACTATCACAAGTGCAAAAAGTGTTTTTTCCACACTAATACAAGTGCAAAAGTGGTTTCCTGCACCAACACAAGTGCAAAAAGTGGTTTTTCAACACTAACACAAGTGCGAAAAGTGGTTTTTCAACACTAACACAAGTGCGAAGTGTTTTTTCCACACTAATACAAGTGCAAAAGTGGTTTCCTGCACCAACACAAGTGTGAAAAGTGGTTTTTCAACACTAACACAAGTGCGAAAAGTGGTTTTTCAACACTAAAACAAGTGCGAAAAGTGGTTTTTCAACACTAACACAAGTGCGAAAAGTGGTTTTTCCACACTAATACAAGTGCAAAAGTGGTTTCCTGCACCAACACAAGTGCGAAAAGTGGTTTTTCAACACTAACACAAGTGCGAAAAGTGGTTTTTCAACACTAACACAAGTGCAAAAGTGGTTTCCTGCACCAACGCAAGTGCAAAAAGTGGTTTTTCAACACTAACACAAGTGCGAAAAGTGGTTTTTCGACACTATCACAAGTGCAAAAAGTGTTTTTTCCACACTAATACAAGTGCAAAAGTGGTTTCCTACACCAACACAAGTGTGAAAAGTGGTTTTTCAACACTAACACAAGTGCGAAAAGTGGTTTTTCAACACTAACACAAGTGCGAAAAGTGGTTTATCCACACTAATACAAGTGCAAAAGTGGTTTCCTGCACCAACACAAGTGCGAAAAGTGGTTTTTCAACACTAACACAAGTGCGAAAAGTGGTTTTTCAAGACTAATACAAGTGCAAAAGTGGTTTCCTGCACCAACACAAGTGCGAAAGGTGGTTTTTCAACACTAACATAAGTGCGAAAAGTGGTTTTTCAACACTATCACAAGTGCAAAAGGTGTTTTTTCCACACTAATACAAGTGCAAAAGTGGTTTCCTACACCAACACAAGTGTGAAAAGTGGTTTTTCAACACTAACACAAGTGCGAAAAGTGGTTTTTCAACACTAACACAAGTGCGAAAAGTGGTTTTTCCACACTAATACAAGTGCAAAAGTGGTTTCCTGCACCAACACAAGTGCGAAAAGTGGTTTTTCAACACTAACATAAGTGCGAAAAGTGGTTTTTCAACACTATCACAAGTGCAAAAAGTGTTTTTTCCACACTAATACAACTGCAAAAGTGGTTTCCTGCACCAACACAAGTGCGAAAAGTGGTTTTTCAACACTAACACAAGTGCGAAAAGTGGTTTTTCCACACTAATACAAGTGCAAAAGTGGTTTCCTGCACCAACACAAGTGCGAAAAGTGGTTTTTCAACACTAACACAAGTGCGAAAAGTGGTTTTTCAACACTATAACAAGTGCAAAAAGTGTTTTTTCCACACTAATACAAGTGCAAAAGTGGTTTCCTGCACCAACACAAGTGCGAAAAGTGGTTTTTCAACACTAACACAAGTGCGAAAAGTGTTTTTTCAACACTAACACAAGTGCGAAGTGTTTTTTCCACACTAATACAAGTGCAAAAGTGGTTTCCTGCACCAACACAAGTGCGAAAAGTGGTTTTTCAACACTAACACAAGTGCGAAAAGTGGTTTTTCAACACTAACACAAGTGCGAAAAGTGGTTTTTCAACACTAACACAAGTGCAAAAAGTGGTTTTTCCACACTAATACAAGTGCAAAAGTGGTTTTTCAACACTATCACAAGTGCAAAAAGTGTTTTTCCACACTAATACAAGTGCAAAAGTGGTTTTTCAACACTAACACAAGTGCGAAAAGTGGTTTTTCAACACTAACACAAGTGCGAAAAGTGGTTTTTCCACACTAATACAAGTGCAAAAGTGGTTTCCTGCACCAACACAAGTGCGAAAAGTGGTTTTTCAACACTAACACAAGTGCGAAAAGTGGTTTTTCAACACTAACACAAGTGCGAAAAGTGGTTTTTCCACACTAATACAAGTGCAAAAGTGGTTTCCTGCACCAACACAAGTGCGAAAAGTGGTTTTTCAACACTAACACAAGTGCGAAAAGTGGTTTTTCAACACTAACACAAGTGCGAAAAGTGGTTTTTCAACACTAACACAAGTGCGAAAAGTGGTTTTTCAACACTAACACAAGTGCGAAAAGTGGTTTTTCCACACTAATACAAGTGCAAAAGTGGTTTCCTGCACAAACACAAGTGCGAAAAGTGGTTTTTCAACACTAACACAAGTGCGAAAAGTGGTTTTTCAACACTATCACAAGTGCAAAAAGTGTTTTTTCCACACTAATCCAAGTGCAAAAGTGGTTTCCTGCACCAACACAAGTGCAAAAAGTGGTTTTTCAACACTAACACAAGTGCGAAAAGTGGTTTTTCAACACTAACACAAGTGCGAAGTGTTTTTTCCACACTAATACAAGTGCAAAAGTGGTTTCCTGCACCAACACAAGTGTGAAAAGTGGTTTTTCAACACTAACACAAGTGCGAAAAGTGGTTTTTCAACACTAAAACAAGTGCGAAAAGTGGTTTTTCAACACTAACACAAGTGCGAAAAGTGGTTTTTCCACACTAATACAAGTGCAAAAGTGGTTTCCCTGCACCAACACAAGTGCGAAAAGTGGTTTTTCAACACTAACACAAGTGCGAAAAGTGGTTTTTCAACACTAACACAAGTGCAAAAGTGGTTTCCTGCACCAACACAAGTGCGAAAAGTGGTTTTTCAACACTATCACAAGTGCAAAAAGTATTTTTTCCACACTAATACCAGTGCAAAAGTGGTTTCCTGCACCAACACAAGTGCAAAAAGTGGTTTTTCAACACTAACACAAGTGCGAAAAGTGTTTTTTCCACAATAATACAAGTGCAAAAGTGGTTTCCTGCTCCAACACAAGTGCGAAAAGTGGTTTTTCAACACTAACACAAGTGTGAAAAGTGATTTTTCAACACTAACACAAGTGCGAAAAGTGGTTTTTCCACACTAATACAAGTGCAAAAGTGGTTTGCTGCAACAACACAAGTGCGAAAAGTGGTTTTTCAACACTAACACAAGTGCGAAAAGTGGTTTTTCAACACTAACACAAGTGCAAAAAGTGTTTTTTCCACACTAATACAAGTGCAAAAGTGGTTTTTCAACACTAACACAAGTGCGAAAAGTGGTTTTTCAACACTAACACAAGTGCGAAAAGTGGTTTTTCCACACTAATACAAGTGCAAAAGTGGTTTCCTCCACCAACACAAGTGCGAAAAGTGGTTTTTCAACACTAACACAAGTGCGAAAAGTGGTTTTTCAACACTAACACAAGTGCGAAAAGTGGTTTTTCCACACTAATACAAGTGCAAAAGTGGTTTCCTGCACCAACACAAGTGCGAAAAGTGGTTTTTCAACACTAACACAAGTGCGAAAAGTGGTTTTTCAACACTAACACAAGTGCGAAAAGTGGTTTTTCAACACTAACACAAGTGCGAAAAGTGGTTTTTCAACACTAACACAAGTGCGAAAAGTGGTTTTTCCACACTAATACAAGTGCAAAAGTGGTTTCCTGCACAAACACAAGTGCGAAAAGTGGTTTTTCAACACTAACACAAGTGCGAAAAGTGGTTTTTCAACACTATCACAAGTGCAAAAAGTGTTTTTTCCACACTAATACAAGTGCAAAAGTGGTTTCCTGCACCAACACAAGTGCAAAAAGTGGTTTTTCAACACTAACACAAGTGCAAAAAGTGGTTTTTCAACACTAACACAAGTGCGAAGTGTTTTTTCCACACTAATACAAGTGCAAAAGTGGTTTCCTGCACCAACACAAGTGTGAAAAGTGGTTTTTCAACACCAACACAAGTGCGAAAAGTGGTTTTTCAACACTAAAACAAGTGCGAAAAGTGGTTTTTCAACACTAACACAAGTGCGAAAAGTGGTTTTTCCACACTAATACAAGTGCAAAAGTGGTTTCCTGCACCAACACAAGTGCGAAAAGTGGTTTTTCAACACTAACACAAGTGCGAAAAGTGGTTTTTCAACACATACACAAGTGCAAAAGTGGTTTCCTGCACCAACACAAGTGCGAAAAGTGGTTTTTCAACACTATCACAAGTGCAAAAAGTATTTTTTCCACACTAATACCAGTGCAAAAGTGGTTTCCTGCACCAACACAAGTGCAAAAAGTGGTTTTTCAACACTAACACAAGTGCGAAAAGTGTTTTTTCCACAATAATACAAGTGCAAAAGTGGTTTCCTGCTCCAACACAAGTGCGAAAAGTGGTTTTTCAACACTAACACAAGTGTGAAAAGTGATTTTTCAACACTAACACAAGTGCGAAAAGTGGTTTTTCCACACTAATACAAGTGCAAAAGTGGTTTCCTGCAACAACACAAGTGCGAAAAGTGGTTTTTCAACACTAACACAAGTGCGAAAAGTGGTTTTTCAACACGATCACAAGTGCAAAAAGTGTTTTTTCCACACTAATACAAGTGCAAAAGTGGTTTCCTGCACCAACACAAGTGCGAAAAGTGGTTTTTCAACACTAACACAAGTGCGAAAAGTGGTTTTTCAACACTAACACAAGTGCGAAAAGTGGTTTTTCAACACTAATACAATTGCAAAAGTGGTTTCCTGCACCAACACAAGTGCAAAAAGTGGTTTTTCAACACTAACACAAGTGCGAAAAGTGGTTTTTCGACACTATCACAAGTGCAAAAAGTGTTTTTTCCACACTAATACAAGTGCAAAAGTGGTTTCCTACACCAACACAAGTGTGAAAAGTGGTTTTTCAACACTAACACAAGTGCGAAAAGTGGTTTTTCAACACTAACACAAGTGCGAAAAGTGGTTTTTCCACACTAATACAAGTGCAAAAGTGGTTTCCTGCACCAACACAAGTGCGAAAAGTGGTTTATCAACACTAACGCAAGTGCGAAAAGTGGTTTTTCAAGACTAATACAAGTGCAAAAGTGGTTTCCTGCACCAACACAAGTGCGAAAAGTGGTTTTTCAACACTAACATAAGTGCGAAAAGTGGTTTTTCAACACTATCACAAGTGCAAAAGGTGTTTTTTCCACACTAATACAAGTGCAAAAGTGGTTTCCTACACCAACACAAGTGTGAAAAGTGGTTTTTCAACACTAACACAAGTGCGAAAAGTGGTTTTTCAACACTAACACAAGTGCGAAAAGTGGTTTTTCCACACTAATACAAGTGCAAAAGTGGTTTCCTGCACCAACACAAGTGCGAAAAGTGGTTTTTCAACACTAACATAAGTGCGAAAAGTGGTTTTTCAACACTATCACAAGTGCAAAAAGTGTTTTTTCCACACTAATACAACTGCAAAAGTGGTTTCCTGCACCAACACAAGTGCGAAAAGTGGTTTTTCAACACTAACACAAGTGCGAAAAGTGGTTTTTCAACACTAACACAAGTGCGAAAAGTGGTTATTTCCACACTAATACAAGTGCAAAAGTGGTTTCCTGCACCAACACAAGTGCGAAAAGTGGTTTTTCAACACTAACAGAAGTGCGAAAAGTGGTTTTTCAACACTATAACAAGTGCAAAAAGTGTTTTTTCCACACTAATACAAGTGCAAAAGTGGTTTCCTGCACCAACACAAGTGCGAAAAGTGGTTTTTCAACACTAACACAAGTGCGAAAAGTGTTTTTTCAACACTAACACAAGTGCGAAGTGTTTTTTCCACACTAATACAAGTGCAAAAGTGGTTTCTTGCACCAACACAAGTGTGAAAAGTGGTTTTTCAACACTAACACAAGTGCGAAAAGTGTTTTTTCAACACTAACACAAGTGCGAAAAGTGGTTTTTCAACACTAACACAAGTGCGAAAAGTGGTTTTTCCACACTAATACATGTGCAAAAGTGGTTTCCTGCACCAACACAAGTGTGAAAATTGGTTTTTCAACACTAACACAAGTGCGAAAAGTGGTTTTTCAACACTAACACAAGTGCGAAAAGTGGTTTTTCCACACTAATACAAGTGCAAAAGTGGTTTCCTGCACCAACACAAGTGCGAAAAGTGGTTTTTCAACACTAACACAAGTGCGAAAAGTGGTTTTTCAACACTATCACAAGTGCAAAAAGTGTTTTTTCCACACTAATACAAGTGCAAAAGTGGTTTCCTGCACCAACACAAGTGCAAAAAGTGGTTTTTCAACACTAACACAAGTGCGAAAAGTGGTTTTTCAACACTAACACAAGTGCGAAAAGTGTTTTTTCCACACTAATACAAGTGCAAAAGTGGTTTCCTGCACCAACACAAGTGTGAAAAGTGGTTTTTCAACACTAACACAAGTGCAAAAAGTGGTTTTTCAACACTATCACAAGTGCAAAAAGTGTTTTTTCCACACGAATACAACTGCAAAAGTGGTTTCCTGCACCAACACAAGTGCGAAAAGTGGTTTTTCAACACTAACACAAGTGCGAAAAGTGGTTTTTCAACACTAACACAAGTGCGAAAAGTGGTTTTTCCACACTAATACAAGTGCAAAAGTGGTTTCCTGCACCAACACAAGTGCGAAAAGTGGTTTTTCAACACTAACAGAAGTGCGAAAAGTGGTTTTTCAACACTATAACAAGTGCAAAAAGTGTTTTTTCCACACTAATACAAGTGCAAAAGTGGTTTCCTGCACCAACACAAGTGCGAAAAGTGGTTTTTCAACACTAACACAAGTGCGAAAAGTGTTTTTTCAACACTAACACAAGTGCGAAGTGTTTTTTCCACACTAATACAAGTGCAAAAGTGGTTTCCTGCACCAACACAAGTGTGAAAAGTGGTTTTTCAACACTAACACAAGTGCGAAAAGTGTTTTTTCAACACTAACACAAGTGCGAAAAGTGGTTTTTCAACACTAACACAAGTGCGAAAAGTGGTTTTTCCACACTAATACATGTGCAAAAGTGGTTTCCTGCACCAACACAAGTGTGAAAAGTGGTTTTTCAACACTAACACAAGTGCGAAAAGTGGTTTTTCAACACTAACACAAGTGCGAAAAGTGGTTTTTCCACACTAATACAAGTGCAAAAGTGGTTTCCTGCACCAACACAAGTGCGAAAAGTGGTTTTTCAACACTAACACAAGTGCGAAAAGTGGTTTTTCAACACTATCACAAGTGCAAAAAGTGTTTTTTCCACACTAATACAAGTGCAAAAGTGGTTTCCTGCACCAACACAAGTGCAAAAAGTGGTTTTTCAACACTAACACAAGTGCGAAAAGTGGTTTTTCAACACTAACACAAGTGCGAAAAGTGTTTTTTCCACACTAATACAAGTGCAAAAGTGGTTTCCTGCACCAACACAAGTGTGAAAAGTGGTTTTTCAACACTAACACAAGTGCAAAAAGTGGTTTTTCAACACTAACACAAGTGCGAAAAGTGGTTTTTCAACACTAACACAAGTGCGAAAAGTGGTTTTTCAACACTAATACAATTGCAAAAGTGGTTTCCTGCACCAACACAAGTGCAAAAAGTGGTTTTTCAACAGTAACACAAGTGCGAAAAGTGGTTTTTCAACACTATCACAAGTGCAAAAAGTGTTTTTTCCACACTAATACAAGTGCAAAAGTGGTTTCCTACACCAACACAAGTGTGAAAAGTGGTTTTTCAACACTAACACAAGTGCGAAAAGTGGTTTTTCAACACTAACACAAGTGCGAAAAGTGTTTTTTCCACACTAATACAAGTGCAAAAGTGTTTTCCTGCACCAACAGAAGTGCGAAAAGTGGTTTTTCAACACTAACACAAGTGCGAAAAGTGGTTTTTCAATACTAATACAAGTGCAAAAGTGGTTTCCTGCACCAACACAAGTGCGAAAAGTGGTTTTTCAACACTAACATAAGTGCGAAAAGTGGTTTTTCAACACTATCACAAGTGCAAAAGGTGTTTTTTCCACACTAATACAAGTGCAAAAGTGGTTTCCTACACCAACACAAGTGTGAAAAGTGGTTTTTCAACACTAACACAAGTGCGAAAAGTGGTTTTTCAACACTAACATAAGTGCGAAAAGTGGTTTTTCAACACTATCACAAGTGCAAAAAGTGTTTTTTCCACACTAATACAACTGCAAAAGTGGTTTTTCAACACTAACATAAGTGCGAAAAGTGGTTTTTCAACACTAACACAAGTGCGAAAAGTGGTTTTTCAACACTAACACAAGTGCGAAAAGTGGTTTTTCCACACTAATACAAGTGCAAAAGTGGTTTCCTGCACCAACACAAGTGCGAAAAGTGGTTTTTCAACACTAACACAAGTGCGAAAAGTGCTTTTTCAACACTATCACAAGTGCAAAAAGTGTTTTTTCCACACTAATACAAGTGCAAAAGTGGTTTCCTGCACCAACACAAGTGCAAAAAGTGGTTTTTCAACACTAACACAAGTGCGAAAAGTGGTTTTTCAACACTATCACAAGTGCAAAAAGTGTTTTTTCCACACTAATACAAGTGCAAAAGTGGTTTCCTGCACCAACACAAGTGTGAAAAGTGGTTTTTCAACACTAACACAAGTGCGAAAAGTGGTTTTTCAACACTAAAACAAGTGCGAAAAGTGGTTTTTCCACACTAATACAAGTGCAAAAGTGGTTTCCTGCACCAACACAAGTGCGAAAAGTGGTTTTTCAACACTAACACAAGTGCGAAAAGTGGTTTTTCAACACTAACACAAGTGCAAAAGTGGTTTCCTGCACCAACGCAAGTGCAAAAAGTGGTTTTTCAACACTAACACAAGTGCGAAAAGTGGTTTTTCGACACTATCACAAGTGCAAAAAGTGTTTTTTCCACACTAATACAAGTGCAAAAGTGGTTTCCTACACCAACACAAGTGTGAAAAGTGGTTTTTCAACACTAACACAAGTGCGAAAAGTGGTTTTTCAACACTAACACAAGTGCGAAAAGTGGTTTTTCCACACTAATACAAGTGCAAAAGTGGTTTCCTGCACCAACACAAGTGCGAAAAGTGGTTTTTCAACACTAACACAAGTGCGAAAAGTGGTTTTTCAAGACTAATACAAGTGCAAAAGTGGTTTCCTGCACCAACACAAGTGCGAAAAGTGGTTTTTCAACACTAACATAAGTGCGAAAAGTGGTTTTTCAACACTATCACAAGTGCAAAAGGTGTTTTTTCCACACTAATACAAGTGCAAAAGTGGTTTCCTACACCAACACAAGTGTGAAAAGTGGTTTTTCAACACTAACACAAGTGCGAAAAGTGGTTTTTCAACACTAACACAAGTGCGAAAAGTGGTTTTTCAACACTAACACAAGTGCGAAAAGTGGTTTTTCAACACTAACACAAGTGCGAAAAGTGGTTTTTCCACACTAATACAAGTGCAAAAGTGGTTTCCTGCACCAACACAAGTGCGAAAAGTGGTTTTTCAACACTAACACAAGTGCGAAAAGTGGTTTTTCAACACTATCACAAGTGCAAAAAGTGTTTTTTCCACACTAATACAAGTGCAAAAGTGGTTTCCTGCACCAACACAAGTGCAAAAAGTGGTTTTTCAACACTAACACAAGTGCGAAAAGTGGTTTTTCAACACTAACACAAGTGCGAAGTGTTTTTTCCACACTAATACAAGTGCAAAAGTGGTTTCCTGCACCAACACAAGTGTGAAAAGTGGTTTTTCAACACTAACACAAGTGCGAAAAGTGGTTTTTCAACACTAAAACAAGTGCGAAAAGTGGTTTTTCAACACTAACACAAGTGCGAAAAGTGGTTTTTCCACACTAATACAAGTGCAAAAGTGGTTTCCTGCACCAACACAAGTGCGAAAAGTGGTTTTTCAACACTAACACAAGTGCGAAAAGTGGTTTTTCAACACTAACACAAGTGCAAAAGTGGTTTCCTGCACCAACACAAGTGCGAAAAGTGGTTTTTCAACACTATCACAAGTGCAAAAAGTATTTTTTCCACACTAATACCAGTGCAAAAGTGGTTTCCTGCACCAACACAAGTGCAAAAAGTGGTTTTTCAACACTAACACAAGTGCGAAAAGTGTTTTTTCCACAATAATACAAGTACAAAAGTGGTTTCCTGCTCCAACACAAGTGCGAAAAGTGGTTTTTCAACACTAACACAAGTGTGAAAAGTGATTTTTCCACACTAATACAAGTGCAAAAGTGGTTTCCTGCACCAACACAAGTGCGAAAAGTGGTTTTTCAACACTAACACAAGTGCGAAAAGTGCTTTTTCAACACTATCACAAGTGCAAAAAGTGTTTTTTCCACACTAATACAAGTGCAAAAGTGGTTTCCTGCACCAACACAAGTGCAAAAAGTGGTTTTTCAACACTAACACAAGTGCGAAAAGTGGTTTTTCAACACTAACACAAGTGCGAAGTGTTTTTTCCACACTAATACAAGTGCAAAAGTGGTTTCCTGCACCAACACAAGTGTGAAAAGTGGTTTTTCAACACTAACACAAGTGCGAAAAGTGGTTTTTCAACACTAAAACAAGTGCGAAAAGTGGTTTTTAAACACTAACACAAGTGCGAAAAGTGGTTTTTCCACACTAATACAAGTGCAAAAGTGGTTTCCTGCACCAACACAAGTGCGAAAAGTGGTTTTTCAACACTAACACAAGTGCGAAAAGTGGTTTTTCAACACTAACACAAGTGCAAAAGTGGTTTCCTGCACCAACACAAGTGCAAAAAGTGGTTTTTCAACACTAACACAAGTGCGAAAAGTGGTTTTTCGACACTATCACAAGTGCAAAAAGTGTTTTTTCCACACTAATACAAGTGCAAAAGTGGTTTCCTACACCAACACAAGTGTGAAAAGTGGTTTTTCAACACTAACACAAGTGCGAAAAGTGGTTTTTCAACACTAACACAAGTGCGAAAAGTGGTTTTGCCACACTAATACAAGTGCAAAAGTGGTTTCCTGCACCAACACAAGTGCGAAAAGTGGTTTTTCAACACTAACACAAGTGCGAAAAGTGGTTTTTCAAGACTAATACAAGTGCAAAAGTGGTTTCCTGCACCAACACAAGTGCGAAAAGTGGTTTTTCAACACTAACATAAGTGCGAAAAGTGGTTTTTCAACACTATCACAAGTGCAAAAGGTGTTTTTTCCACACTAATACAAGTGCAAAAGTGGTTTCCTACACCAACACAAGTGTGAAAAGTGGTCTTTCAACACTAACACAAGTGCGAAAAGTGGTTTTTCAACACTAACACAAGTGCGAAAAGTGGTTTTTCCACACTAATACAAGTGCAAAAGTGGTTTCCTGCACCAACACAAGTGCGAAAAGTGGTTTTTCAACACTAACATAAGTGCGAAAAGTGGTTTTTCAACACTATCACAAGTGCAAAAAGTGTTTTTTCCACACTAATACAACTGCAAAAGTGGTTTCCTGCACCAACACAAGTGCGAAAAGTGGTTTTTCAACACTAACACAAGTGCGAAAAGTGGTTTTTCCACACTAATACAAGTGCAAAAGTGGTTTCCTGCACCAACACAAGTGCGAAAAGTGGTTTTTCAACACTAACACAAGTGCGAAAAGTGGTTTTTCAACACTATAACAAGTGCAAAAAGTGTTTTTTCCACACTAATACAAGTGCAAAAGTGGTTTCCTGCACCAACACAAGTGCGAAAAGTGGTTTTTCAACACTAACACAAGTGCGAAAAGTGTTTTTTCAACACTAACACAAGTGCGAAGTGTTTTTTCCACACTAATACAAGTGCAAAAGTGGTTTCCTGCACCAACACAAGTGCGAAAAGTGGTTTTTCAACACTAACACAAGTGCGAAAAGTGGTTTTTCAACACTAACACAAGTGCGAAAAGTGGTTTTTCAACACTAACACAAGTGCAAAAAGTGGTTTTTCCACACTAATACAAGTGCAAAAGTGGTTTTTCAACACTATCACAAGTGCAAAAAGTGTTTTTTCCACACTAATACAAGTGCAAAAGTGGTTTTTCAACACTAACACAAGTGCGAAAAGTGGTTTTTCAACACTAACACAAGTGCGAAAAGTGGTTTTTCCACACTAATACAAGTGCAAAAGTGGTTTCCTGCACCAACACAAGTGCGAAAAGTGGTTTTTCAACACTAACACAAGTGCGAAAAGTGGTTTTTCAACACTAACACAAGCGCGAAAAGTGGTTTTTCCACACTAATACAAGTGCAAAAGTGGTTTCCTGCACCAACACAAGTGCGAAAAGTGGTTTTTCAACACTAACACAAGTGCGAAAAGTGGTTTTTCAACACTAACACAAGTGCGAAAAGTGGTTTTTCAACACTAACACAAGTGCGAAAAGTGGTTTTTCAACACTAACACAAGTGCGAAAAGTGGTTTTTCCACACTAATACAAGTGCAAAAGTGGTTTCCTGCACCAACACAAGTGCGAAAAGTGGTTTTTCAACACTAACACAAGTGCGAAAAGTGGTTTTTCAACACTATCACAAGTGCAAAAAGTGTTTTTTCCACACTAATACAAGTGCAAAAGTGGTTTCCTGCACCAACACAAGTGCAAAAAGTGGTTTTTCAACACTAACACAAGTGCGAAAAGTGGTTTTTCAACACTAACACAAGTGCGAAGTGTTTTTTCCACACTAATACAAGTGCAAAAGTGGTTTCCTGCACCAACACAAGTGTGAAAAGTGGTTTTTCAACACTAACACAAGTGCGAAAAGTGGTTTTTCAACACTAAAACAAGTGCGAAAAGTGGTTTTTCAACACTAACACAAGTGCGAAAAGTGGTTTTTCCACACTAATACAAGTGCAAAAGTGGTTTCCTGCACCAACACAAGTGCGAAAAGTGGTTTTTCAACACTAACACAAGTGCGAAAAGTGGTTTTTCAACACTAACACAAGTGCAAAAGTGGTTTCCTGCACCAACACAAGTGCGAAAAGTGGTTTTTCAACACTATCACAAGTGAAAAAAGTATTTTTTCCACACTAATACCAGTGCAAAAGTGGTTTCCTGCACCAACACAAGTGCAAAAAGTGGTTTTTCAACACTAACACAAGTGCGAAAAGTGTTTTTTCCACAATAATACAAGTGCAAAAGTGGTTTCCTGCTCCAACACAAGTGCGAAAAGTGGTTTTTCAACACTAACACAAGTGTGAAAAGTGATTTTTCAACACTAACACAAGTGCGAAAAGTGGTTTTTCCACACTAATACAAGTGCAAAAGTGGTTTCCTGCAACAACACAAGTGCGAAAAGTGGTTTTTCAACACTAACACAAGTGCGAAAAGTGGTTTTTCAACACGATCACAAGTGCAAAAAGTGTTTTTTCCACACTAATACAAGTGCAAAAGTGGTTTCCTGCACCAACACAAGTGCGAAAAGTGGTTTTTCAACACTAACACAAGTGCGAAAAGTGGTTTTTCAACACTAACACAAGTGCGAAAAGTGGTTTTTCAACACTAATACAATTGCAAAAGTGGTTTCCTGCACCAACACAAGTGCAAAAAGTGGTTTTTCAACACTAACACAAGTGCGAAAAGTGGTTTTTCGACACTATCACAAGTGCAAAAAGTGTTTTTTCCACACTAATACAAGTGCAAAAGTGGTTTCCTACACCAACACAAGTGTGAAAAGTGGTTTTTCAACACTAACACAAGTGCGAAAAGTGGTTTTTCAACACTAACACAAGTGCGAAAAGTGGTTTTTCCACACTAATACAAGTGCAAAAGTGGTTTCCTGCACCAACACAAGTGCGAAAAGTGGTTTTTCAACACTAACGCAAGTGCGAAAAGTGGTTTTTCAAGACTAATACAAGTGCAAAAGTGGTTTCCTGCACCAACACAAGTGCGAAAAGTGGTTTTTCAACACTAACATAAGTGCGAAAAGTGGTTTTTCAACACTATCACAAGTGCAAAAGGTGTTTTTTCCACACTAATACAAGTGCAAAAGTGGTTTCCTACACCAACACAAGTGTGAAAAGTGGTTTTTCAACACTAACACAAGTGCGAAAAGTGGTTTTTCAACACTAACACAAGTGCGAAAAGTGGTTTTTCCACACTAATACAAGTGCAAAAGTGGTTTCCTGCACCAACACAAGTGCGAAAAGTGGTTTTTCAACACTAACATAAGTGCGAAAAGTGGTTTTTCAACACTATCACAAGTGCAAAAAGTGTTTTTTCCACACTAATACAACTGCAAAAGTGGTTTCCTGCACCAACACAAGTGCGAAAAGTGGTTTTTCAACACTAACACAAGTGCGAAAAGTGGTTTTTCAACACTAACACAAGTGCGAAAAGTGGTTTTTCCACACTAATACAAGTGCAAAAGTGGTTTCCTGCACCAACACAAGTGCGAAAAGTGGTTTTTCAACACTAACAGAAGTGCGAAAAGTGGCTTTTCAACACTATAACAAGTGCAAAAAGTGTTTTTTCCACACTAATACAAGTGCAAAAGTGGTTTCCTGCACCAACACAAGTGCGAAAAGTGGTTTTTCAACACTAACACAAGTGCGAAAAGTGTTTTTTCAACACTAACACAAGTGGGAAGTGTTTTTTCCACACTAATACAAGTGCAAAAGTGGTTTCCTGCACCAACACAAGTGTGAAAAGTGGTTTTTCAACACTAACACAAGTGCGAAAAGTGTTTTTTCAACACTAACACAAGTGCGAAAAGTGGTTTTTCAACACTAACACAAGTGCGAAAAGTGGTTTTTCCACACTAATACATGTGCAAAAGTGGTTTCCTGCACCAACACAAGTGTGAAAAGTGGTTTTTCAACACTAACACAAGTGCGAAAAGTGGTTTTTCAACACTAACACAAGTGCGAAAAGTGGTTTTTCCACACTAATACAAGTGCAAAAGTGGTTTCCTGCACCAACACAAGTGCGAAAAGTGGTTTTTCAACACTAACACAAGTGCGAAAAGTGGTTTTTCAACACTATCACAAGTGCAAAAAGTGTTTTTTCCACACTAATACAAGTGCAAAAGTGGTTTCCTGCACCAACACAAGTGCAAAAAGTGGTTTTTCAACACTAACACAAGTGCGAAAAGTGGTTTTTCAACACTAACACAAGTGCGAAAAGTGTTTTTTCCACACTAATACAAGTGCAAAAGTGGTTTCCTGCACCAACACAAGTGTGAAAAGTGGTTTTTCAACACTAACACAAGTGCAAAAAGTGGTTTTTCAACACTAACACAAGTGCGAAAAGTGGTTTTTCAACACTAACACAAGTGCGAAAAGTGGTTTTTCAACACTAATACAATTGCAAAAGTGGTTTCCTGCACCAACACAAGTGCAAAAAGTGGTTTTTCAACAGTAACACAAGTGCGAAAAGTGGTTTTTCAACACTATCACAAGTGCAAAAAGTGTTTTTTCCACACTAATACAAGTGCAAAAGTGGTTTCCTACACCAACACAAGTGTGAAAAGTGGTTTTTCAACACTAACACAAGTGCGAAAAGTGGTTTTTCAACACTAACACAAGTGCGAAAAGTGGTTTTTCCACACTAATACAAGTGCAAAAGTGTTTTCCTGCACCAACAGAAGTGCGAAAAGTGGTTTTTCAACACTAACACAAGTGCGAAAAGTGGTTTTTCAATACTAATACAAGTGCAAAAGTGGTTTCCTGCACCAACACAAGTGCGAAAAGTGGTTTTTCAACACTAACATAAGTGCGAAAAGTGGTTTTTCAACACTATCACAAGTGCAAAAGGTGTTTTTTCCACACTAATACAAGTGCAAAAGTGGTTTCCTACACCAACACAAGTGTGAAAAGTGGTTTTTCAACACTAACACAAGTGCGAAAAGTGGTTTTTCAACACTAACATAAGTGCGAAAAGTGGTTTTTCAACACTATCACAAGTGCAAAAAGTGTTTTTTCCACACTAATACAACTGCAAAAGTGGTTTTTCAACACTAACATAAGTGCGAAAAGTGGTTTTTCAACACTAACACAAGTGCGAAAAGTGGTTTTTCAACACTAACACAAGTGCGAAAAGTGGTTTTTCCACACTAATACAAGTGCAAAAGTGGTTTCCTGCACCAACACAAGTGCGAAAAGTGGTTTTTCAACACTAACACAAGTGCGAAAAGTGCTTTTTCAACACTATCACAAGTGCAAAAAGTGTTTTTTCCACACTAATACAAGTGCAAAAGTGGTTTCCTGCACCAACACAAGTGCAAAAAGTGGTTTTTCAACACTAACACAAGTGCGAAAAGTGGTTTTTCAACACTAACACAAGTGCGAAGTGTTTTTTCCACACTAATACAAGTGCAAAAGTGGTTTCCTGCACCAACACAAGTGTGAAAAGTGGTTTTTCAACACTAACACAAGTGCGAAAAGTGGTTTTTCAACACTAAAACAAGTGCGAAAAGTGGTTTTTCAACACTAACACAAGTGCGAAAAGTGGTTTTTCCACACTAATACAAGTGCAAAAGTGGTTTCCTGCACCAACACAAGTGCGAAAAGTGGTTTTTCAACACTAACACAAGTGCGAAAAGTGGTTTTTCAACACTAACACAAGTGCAAAAGTGGTTTCCTGCACCAACGCAAGTGCAAAAAGTGGTTTTTCAACACTAACACAAGTGCGAAAAGTGGTTTTTCGACACTATCACAAGTGCAAAAAGTGTTTTTTCCACACTAATACAAGTGCAAAAGTGGTTTCCTACACCAACACAAGTGTGAAAAGTGGTTTTTCAACACTAACACAAGTGCGAAAAGTGGTTTTTCAACACTAACACAAGTGCGAAAAGTGGTTTTTCCACACTAATACAAGTGCAAAAGTGGTTTCCTGCACCAACACAAGTGCGAAAAGTGGTTTTTCAACACTAACACAAGTGCGAAAAGTGGTTTTTCAAGACTAATACAAGTGCAAAAGTGGTTTCCTGCACCAACACAAGTGCGAAAGGTGGTTTTTCAACACTAACATAAGTGCGAAAAGTGGTTTTTCAACACTATCACAAGTGCAAAAGGTGTTTTTTCCACACTAATACAAGTGCAAAAGTGGTTTCCTACACCAACACAAGTGTGAAAAGTGGTTTTTCAACACTAACACAAGTGCGAAAAGTGGTTTTTCAACACTAACACAAGTGCGAAAAGTGGTTTTTCCACACTAATACAAGTGCAAAAGTGGTTTCCTGCACCAACACAAGTGCGAAAAGTGGTTTTTCAACACTAACATAAGTGCGAAAAGTGGTTTTTCAACACTATCACAAGTGCAAAAAGTGTTTTTTCCACACTAATACAACTGCAAAAGTGGTTTCCTGCACCAACACAAGTGCGAAAAGTGGTTTTTCAACACTAACACAAGTGCGAAAAGTGGTTTTTCCACACTAATACAAGTGCAAAAGTGGTTTCCTGCACCAACACAAGTGCGAAAAGTGGTTTTTCAACACTAACACAAGTGCGAAAAGTGGTTTTTCAACACTATAACAAGTGCAAAAAGTGTTTTTTCCACACTAATACAAGTGCAAAAGTGGTTTCCTGCACCAACACAAGTGCGAAAAGTGGTTTTTCAACACTAACACAAGTGCGAAAAGTGTTTTTTCAACACTAACACAAGTGCGAAGTGTTTTTTCCACACTAATACAAGTGCAAAAGTGGTTTCCTGCACCAACACAAGTGCGAAAAGTGGTTTTTCAACACTAACACAAGTGCGAAAAGTGGTTTTTCAACACTAACACAAGTGCGAAAAGTGGTTTTTCAACACTAACACAAGTGCAAAAAGTGGTTTTTCCACACTAATACAAGTGCAAAAGTGGTTTTTCAACACTATCACAAGTGCAAAAAGTGTTTTTCCACACTAATACAAGTGCAAAAGTGGTTTTTCAACACTAACACAAGTGCGAAAAGTGGTTTTTCAACACTAACACAAGTGCGAAAAGTGGTTTTTCCACACTAATACAAGTGCAAAAGTGGTTTCCTGCACCAACACAAGTGCGAAAAGTGGTTTTTCAACACTAACACAAGTGCGAAAAGTGGTTTTTCAACACTAACACAAGTGCGAAAAGTGGTTTTTCCACACTAATACAAGTGCAAAAGTGGTTTCCTGCACCAACACAAGTGCGAAAAGTGGTTTTTCAACACTAACACAAGTGCGAAAAGTGGTTTTTCAACACTAACACAAGTGCGAAAAGTGGTTTTTCAACACTAACACAAGTGCGAAAAGTGGTTTTTCAACACTAACACAAGTGCGAAAAGTGGTTTTTCCACACTAATACAAGTGCAAAAGTGGTTTCCTGCACAAACACAAGTGCGAAAAGTGGTTTTTCAACACTAACACAAGTGCGAAAAGTGGTTTTTCAACACTATCACAAGTGCAAAAAGTGTTTTTTCCACACTAATACAAGTGCAAAAGTGGTTTCCTGCACAAACACAAGTGCGAAAAGTGGTTTTTCAACACTAACACAAGTGCGAAAAGTGGTTTTTCAACACTATCACAAGTGCAAAAAGTGTTTTTTCCACACTAATACAAGTGCAAAAGTGGTTTCCTGCACCAACACAAGTGCAAAAAGTGGTTTTTCAACACTAACACAAGTGCGAAAAGTGGTTTTTCAACACTAACACAAGTGCGAAGTGTTTTTTCCACACTAATACAAGTGCAAAAGTGGTTTCCTGCACCAACACAAGTGTGAAAAGTGGTTTTTCAACACTAACACAAGTGCGAAAAGTGGTTTTTCAACACTAAAACAAGTGCGAAAAGTGGTTTTTCAACACTAACACAAGTGCGAAAAGTGGTTTTTCCACACTAATACAAGTGCAAAAGTGGTTTCCTGCACCAACACAAGTGCGAAAAGTGGTTTTTCAACACTAACACAAGTGCGAAAAGTGGTTTTTCAACACTAACACAAGTGCAAAAGTGGTTTCCTGCACCAACACAAGTGCGAAAAGTGGTTTTTCAACACTATCACAAGTGCAAAAAGTATTTTTTCCACACTAATACCAGTGCAAAAGTGGTTTCCTGCACCAACACAAGTGCAAAAAGTGGTTTTTCAACACTAACACAAGTGCGAAAAGTGTTTTTTCCACAATAATACAAGTGCAAAAGTGGTTTCCTGCTCCAACACAAGTGCGAAAAGTGGTTTTTCAACACTAACACAAGTGTGAAAAGTGATTTTTCAACACTAACACAAGTGCGAAAAGTGGTTTTCCACACTAATACAAGTGCAAAAGTGGTTTGCTGCAACAACACAAGTGCGAAAAGTGGTTTTTCAACACTAACACAAGTGCGAAAAGTGGTTTTTCAACACTAACACAAGTGCAAAAAGTGTTTTTTCCACACTAATACAAGTGCAAAAGTGGTTTTTCAACACTAACACAAGTGCGAAAAGTGGTTTTTCAACACTAACACAAGTGCGAAAAGTGGTTTTTCCACACTAATACAAGTGCAAAAGTGGTTTCCTCCACCAACACAAGTGCGAAAAGTGGTTTTTCAACACTAACACAAGTGCGAAAAGTGGTTTTTCAACACTAACACAAGTGCGAAAAGTGGTTTTTCCACACTAATACAAGTGCAAAAGTGGTTTCCTGCACCAACACAAGTGCGAAAAGTGGTTTTTCAACACTAACACAAGTGCGAAAAGTGGTTTTTCAACACTAACACAAGTGCGAAAAGTGGTTTTTCAACACTAACACAAGTGCGAAAAGTGGTTTTTCAACACTAACACAAGTGCGAAAAGTGGTTTTTCCACACTAATACAAGTGCAAAAGTGGTTTCCTGCACAAACACAAGTGCGAAAAGTGGTTTTTCAACACTAACACAAGTGCGAAAAGTGGTTTTTCAACACTATCACAAGTGCAAAAAGTGTTTTTTCCACACTAATACAAGTGCAAAAGTGGTTTCCTGCACCAACACAAGTGCAAAAAGTGGTTTTTCAACACTAACACAAGTGCAAAAAGTGGTTTTTCAACACTAACACAAGTGCGAAGTGTTTTTTCCACACTAATACAAGTGCAAAAGTGGTTTCCTGCACCAACACAAGTGTGAAAAGTGGTTTTTCAACACCAACACAAGTGCGAAAAGTGGTTTTTCAACACTAAAACAAGTGCGAAAAGTGGTTTTTCAACACTAACACAAGTGCGAAAAGTGGTTTTTCCACACTAATACAAGTGCAAAAGTGGTTTCCTGCACCAACACAAGTGCGAAAAGTGGTTTTTCAACACTAACACAAGTGCGAAAAGTGGTTTTTCAACACATACACAAGTGCAAAAGTGGTTTCCTGCACCAACACAAGTGCGAAAAGTGGTTTTTCAACACTATCACAAGTGCAAAAAGTATTTTTTCCACACTAATACCAGTGCAAAAGTGGTTTCCTGCACCAACACAAGTGCAAAAAGTGGTTTTTCAACACTAACACAAGTGCGAAAAGTGTTTTTTCCACAATAATACAAGTGCAAAAGTGGTTTCCTGCTCCAACACAAGTGCGAAAAGTGGTTTTTCAACACTAACACAAGTGTGAAAAGTGATTTTTCAACACTAACACAAGTGCGAAAAGTGGTTTTTCCACACTAATACAAGTGCAAAAGTGGTTTCCTGCAACAACACAAGTGCGAAAAGTGGTTTTTCAACACTAACACAAGTGCGAAAAGTGGTTTTTCAACACGATCACAAGTGCAAAAAGTGTTTTTTCCACACTAATACAAGTGCAAAAGTGGTTTCCTGCACCAACACAAGTGCGAAAAGTGGTTTTTCAACACTAACACAAGTGCGAAAAGTGGTTTTTCAACACTAACACAAGTGCGAAAAGTGGTTTTTCAACACTAATACAATTGCAAAAGTGGTTTCCTGCACCAACACAAGTGCAAAAAGTGGTTTTTCAACACTAACACAAGTGCGAAAAGTGGTTTTTCGACACTATCACAAGTGCAAAAAGTGTTTTTTCCACACTAATACAAGTGCAAAAGTGGTTTCCTACACCAACACAAGTGTGAAAAGTGGTTTTTCAACACTAACACAAGTGCGAAGTGTTTTTTCCACACTAATACAAGTGCAAAAGTGGTTTCCTGCACCAACACAAGTGTGAAAAGTGGTTTTTCAACACTAACACAAGTGCGAAAAGTGGTTTTTCAACACTAAAACAAGTGCGAAAAGTGGTTTTTCAACACTAACACAAGTGCGAAAAGTGGTTTTTCCACACTAATACAAGTGCAAAAGTGGTTTCCTGCACCAACACAAGTGCGAAAAGTGGTTTTTCAACACTAACACAAGTGCGAAAAGTGGTTTTTCAACACTAACACAAGTGCAAAAGTGGTTTCCTGCACCAACACAAGTGCGAAAAGTGGTTTTTCAACACTATCACAAGTGCAAAAAGTATTTTTTCCACACTAATACCAGTGCAAAAGTGGTTTCCTGCACCAACACAAGTGCAAAAAGTGGTTTTTCAACACTAACACAAGTGCGAAAAGTGTTTTTTCCACAATAATACAAGTGCAAAAGTGGTTTCCTGCTCCAACACAAGTGCGAAAAGTGGTTTTTCAACACTAACACAAGTGTGAAAAGTGATTTTTCAACACTAACACAAGTGCGAAAAGTGGTTTTTCCACACTAATACAAGTGCAAAAGTGGTTTGCTGCAACAACACAAGTGCGAAAAGTGGTTTTTCAACACTAACACAAGTGCGAAAAGTGGTTTTTCAACACTAACACAAGTGCAAAAAGTGTTTTTTCCACACTAATACAAGTGCAAAAGTGGTTTTTCAACACTAACACAAGTGCGAAAAGTGGTTTTTCAACACTAACACAAGTGCGAAAAGTGGTTTTTCCACACTAATACAAGTGCAAAAGTGGTTTCCTCCACCAACACAAGTGCGAAAAGTGGTTTTTCAACACTAACACAAGTGCGAAAAGTGGTTTTTCAACACTAACACAAGTGCGAAAAGTGGTTTTTCCACACTAATACAAGTGCAAAAGTGGTTTCCTGCACCAACACAAGTGCGAAAAGTGGTTTTTCAACACTAACACAAGTGCGAAAAGTGGTTTTTCAACACTAACACAAGTGCGAAAAGTGGTTTTTCAACACTAACACAAGTGCGAAAAGTGGTTTTTCAACACTAACACAAGTGCGAAAAGTGGTTTTTCCACACTAATACAAGTGCAAAAGTGGTTTCCTGCACAAACACAAGTGCGAAAAGTGGTTTTTCAACACTAACACAAGTGCGAAAAGTGGTTTTTCAACACTATCACAAGTGCAAAAAGTGTTTTTTCCACACTAATACAAGTGCAAAAGTGGTTTCCTGCACCAACACAAGTGCAAAAAGTGGTTTTTCAACACTAACACAAGTGCAAAAAGTGGTTTTTCAACACTAACACAAGTGCGAAGTGTTTTTTCCACACTAATACAAGTGCAAAAGTGGTTTCCTGCACCAACACAAGTGTGAAAAGTGGTTTTTCAACACCAACACAAGTGCGAAAAGTGGTTTTTCAACACTAAAACAAGTGCGAAAAGTGGTTTTTCAACACTAACACAAGTGCGAAAAGTGGTTTTTCCACACTAATACAAGTGCAAAAGTGGTTTCCTGCACCAACACAAGTGCGAAAAGTGGTTTTTCAACACTAACACAAGTGCGAAAAGTGGTTTTTCAACACATACACAAGTGCAAAAGTGGTTTCCTGCACCAACACAAGTGCGAAAAGTGGTTTTTCAACACTATCACAAGTGCAAAAAGTATTTTTTCCACACTAATACCAGTGCAAAAGTGGTTTCCTGCACCAACACAAGTGCAAAAAGTGGTTTTTCAACACTAACACAAGTGCGAAAAGTGTTTTTTCCACAATAATACAAGTGCAAAAGTGGTTTCCTGCTCCAACACAAGTGCGAAAAGTGGTTTTTCAACACTAACACAAGTGTGAAAAGTGATTTTTCAACACTAACACAAGTGCGAAAAGTGGTTTTTCCACACTAATACAAGTGCAAAAGTGGTTTCCTGCAACAACACAAGTGCGAAAAGTGGTTTTTCAACACTAACACAAGTGCGAAAAGTGGTTTTTCAACACGATCACAAGTGCAAAAAGTGTTTTTTCCACACTAATACAAGTGCAAAAGTGGTTTCCTGCACCAACACAAGTGCGAAAAGTGGTTTTTCAACACTAACACAAGTGCGAAAAGTGGTTTTTCAACACTAACACAAGTGCGAAAAGTGGTTTTTCAACACTAATACAATTGCAAAAGTGGTTTCCTGCACCAACACAAGTGCAAAAAGTGGTTTTTCAACACTAACACAAGTGCGAAAAGTGGTTTTTCGACACTATCACAAGTGCAAAAAGTGTTTTTTCCACACTAATACAAGTGCAAAAGTGGTTTCCTACACCAACACAAGTGTGAAAAGTGGTTTTTCAACACTAACACAAGTGCGAAAAGTGGTTTTTCAACACTAACACAAGTGCGAAAAGTGGTTTTTCCACACTAATACAAGTGCAAAAGTGGTTTCCTGCACCAACACAAGTGCGAAAAGTGGTTTTTCAACACTAACGCAAGTGCGAAAAGTGGTTTTTCAAGACTAATACAAGTGCAAAAGTGGTTTCCTGCACCAACACAAGTGCGAAAAGTGGTTTTTCAACACTAACATAAGTGCGAAAAGTGGTTTTTCAACACTATCACAAGTGCAAAAGGTGTTTTTTCCACACTAATACAAGTGCAAAAGTGGTTTCCTACACCAACACAAGTGTGAAAAGTGGTTTTTCAACACTAACACAAGTGCGAAAAGTGGTTTTTCAACACTAACACAAGTGCGAAAAGTGGTTTTTCCACATTAATACAAGTGCAAAAGTGGTTTCCTGCACCAACACAAGTGCGAAAAGTGGTTTTTCAACACTAACATAAGTGCGAAAAGTGGTTTTTCAACACTATCACAAGTGCAAAAAGTGTTTTTTCCACACTAATACAACTGCAAAAGTGGTTTCCTGCACCAACACAAGTGCGAAAAGTGGTTTTTCAACACTAACACAAGTGCGAAAAGTGGTTTTTCAACACTAACACAAGTGCGAAAAGTGGTTTTTCCACACTAATACAAGTGCAAAAGTGGTTTCCTGCACCAACACAAGTGCGAAAAGTGGTTTTTCAACACTAACAGAAGTGCGAAAAGTGGTTTTTCAACACTATAACAAGTGCAAAAAGTGTTTTTTCCACACTAATACAAGTGCAAAAGTGGTTTCCTGCACCAACACAAGTGCGAAAAGTGGTTTTTCAACACTAACACAAGTGCGAAAAGTGTTTTTTCAACACTAACACAAGTGCGAAGTGTTTTTTCCACACTAATACAAGTGCAAAAGTGGTTTCTTGCACCAACACAAGTGTGAAAAGTGGTTTTTCAACACTAACACAAGTGCGAAAAGTGTTTTTTCAACACTAACACAAGTGCGAAAAGTGGTTTTTCAACACTAACACAAGTGCGAAAAGTGGTTTTTCCACACTAATACATGTGCAAAAGTGGTTTCCTGCACCAACACAAGTGTGAAAATTGGTTTTTCAACACTAACACAAGTGCGAAAAGTGGTTTTTCCACACTAATACAAGTGCAAAAGTGGTTTCCTGCACCAACACAAGTGCGAAAAGTGGTTTTTCAACACTAACACAAGTGCGAAAAGTGGTTTTTCAACACTATCACAAGTGCAAAAAGTGTTTTTTCCACACTAATACAAGTGCAAAAGTGGTTTCCTGCACCAACACAAGTGCAAAAAGTGGTTTTTCAACACTAACACAAGTGCGAAAAGTGGTTTTTCAACACTAACACAAGTGCGAAAAGTGTTTTTTCCACACTAATACAAGTGCAAAAGTGGTTTCCTGCACCAACACAAGTGTGAAAAGTGGTTTTTCAACACTAACACAAGTGCAAAAAGTGGTTTTTCAACACTATCACAAGTGCAAAAAGTGTTTTTTCCACACGAATACAACTGCAAAAGTGGTTTCCTGCACCAACACAAGTGCGAAAAGTGGTTTTTCAACACTAACACAAGTGCGAAAAGTGGTTTTTCAACACTAACACAAATGCGAAAAGTGGTTTTTCCACACTAATACAAGTGCAAAAGTGGTTTCCTGCACCAACACAAGTGCGAAAAGTGGTTTTTCAACACTAACAGAAGTGCGAAAAGTGGTTTTTCAACACTATAACAAGTGCAAAAAGTGTTTTTTCCACACTAATACAAGTGCAAAAGTGGTTTCCTGCACCAACACAAGTGCGAAAAGTGGTTTTTCAACACTAACACAAGTGCGAAAAGTGTTTTTTCAACACTAACACAAGTGCGAAGTGTTTTTTCCACACTAATACAAGTGCAAAAGTGGTTTCCTGCACCAACACAAGTGTGAAAAGTGGTTTTTCAACACTAACACAAGTGCGAAAAGTGTTTTTTCAACACTAACACAAGTGCGAAAAGTGGTTTTTCAACACTAACACAAGTGCGAAAAGTGGTTTTTCCACACTAATACATGTGCAAAAGTGGTTTCCTGCACCAACACAAGTGTGAAAAGTGGTTTTTCAACACTAACACAAGTGCGAAAAGTGGTTTTTCAACACTAACACAAGTGCGAAAAGTGGTTTTTCCACACTAATACAAGTGCAAAAGTGGTTTCCTGCACCAACACAAGTGCGAAAAGTGGTTTTTCAACACTAACACAAGTGCGAAAAGTGGTTTTTCAACACTATCACAAGTGCAAAAAGTGTTTTTTCCACACTAATACAAGTGCAAAAGTGGTTTCCTGCACCAACACAAGTGCAAAAAGTGGTTTTTCAACACTAACACAAGTGCGAAAAGTGGTTTTTCAACACTAACACAAGTGCGAAAAGTGTTTTTTCCACACTAATACAAGTGCAAAAGTGGTTTCCTGCACCAACACAAGTGTGAAAAGTGGTTTTTCAACACTAACACAAGTGCAAAAAGTGGTTTTTCAACACTAACACAAGTGCGAAAAGTGGTTTTTCAACACTAACACAAGTGCGAAAAGTGGTTTTTCAACACTAATACAATTGCAAAAGTGGTTTCCTGCACCAACACAAGTGCAAAAAGTGGTTTTTCAACAGTAACACAAGTGCGAAAAGTGGTTTTTCAACACTATCACAAGTGCAAAAAGTGTTTTTTCCACACTAATACAAGTGCAAAAGTGGTTTCCTACACCAACACAAGTGTGAAAAGTGGTTTTTCAACACTAACACAAGTGCGAAAAGTGGTTTTTCAACACTAACACAAGTGCGAAAAGTGGTTTTTCCACACTAATACAAGTGCAAAAGTGTTTTCCTGCACCAACAGAAGTGCGAAAAGTGGTTTTTCAACACTAACACAAGTGCGAAAAGTGGTTTTTCAATACTAATACAAGTGCAAAAGTGGTTTCCTGCACCAACACAAGTGCGAAAAGTGGTTTTTCAACACTAACATAAGTGCGAAAAGTGGTTTTTCAACACTATCACAAGTGCAAAAGGTGTTTTTTCCACACTAATACAAGTGCAAAAGTGGTTTCCTACACCAACACAAGTGTGAAAAGTGGTTTTTCAACACTAACACAAGTGCGAAAAGTGGTTTTTCAACACTAACATAAGTGCGAAAAGTGGTTTTTCAACACTATCACAAGTGCAAAAAGTGTTTTTTCCACACTAATACAACTGCAAAAGTGGTTTTTCAACACTAACATAAGTGCGAAAAGTGGTTTTTCAACACTAACACAAGTGCGAAAAGTGGTTTTTCAACACTAACACAAGTGCGAAAAGTGGTTTTTCCACACTAATACAAGTGCAAAAGTGGTTTCCTGCACCAACACAAGTGCGAAAAGTGGTTTTTCAACACTAACACAAGTGCGAAAAGTGCTTTTTCAACACTATCACAAGTGCAAAAAGTGTTTTTTCCACACTAATACAAGTGCAAAAGTGGTTTCCTGCACCAACACAAGTGCAAAAAGTGGTTTTTCAACACTAACACAAGTGCGAAAAGTGGTTTTTCAACACTATCACAAGTGCAAAAAGTGTTTTTTCCACACTAATACAAGTGCAAAAGTGGTTTCCTGCACCAACACAAGTGTGAAAAGTGGTTTTTCAACACTAACACAAGTGCGAAAAGTGGTTTTTCAACACTAAAACAAGTGCGAAAAGTGGTTTTTCCACACTAATACAAGTGCAAAAGTGGTTTCCTGCACCAACACAAGTGCGAAAAGTGGTTTTTCAACACTAACACAAGTGCGAAAAGTGGTTTTTCAACACTAACACAAGTGCAAAAGTGGTTTCCTGCACCAACGCAAGTGCAAAAAGTGGTTTTTCAACACTAACACAAGTGCGAAAAGTGGTTTTTCGACACTATCACAAGTGCAAAAAGTGTTTTTTCCACACTAATACAAGTGCAAAAGTGGTTTCCTACACCAACACAAGTGTGAAAAGTGGTTTTTCAACACTAACACAAGTGCGAAAAGTGGTTTTTCAACACTAACACAAGTGCGAAAAGTGGTTTTTCCACACTAATACAAGTGCAAAAGTGGTTTCCTGCACCAACACAAGTGCGAAAAGTGGTTTTTCAACACTAACACAAGTGCGAAAAGTGGTTTTTCAAGACTAATACAAGTGCAAAAGTGGTTTCCTGCACCAACACAAGTGCGAAAAGTGGTTTTTCAACACTAACATAAGTGCGAAAAGTGGTTTTTCAACACTATCACAAGTGCAAAAGGTGTTTTTTCCACACTAATACAAGTGCAAAAGTGGTTTCCTACACCAACACAAGTGTGAAAAGTGGTTTTTCAACACTAACACAAGTGTGAAAAGTGGTTTTTCAACACTAACACAAGTGCGAAAAGTGGTTTTTCCACACTAATACAAGTGCAAAAGTGGTTTCCTGCACCAACACAAGTGCGAAAAGTGGTTTTTCAACACTAACATAAGTGCGAAAAGTGGTTTTTCAACACTATCACAAGTGCAAAAAGTGTTTTTTCCACACTAATACAACTGCAAAAGTGGTTTCCTGCACCAACACAAGTGCGAAAAGTGGTTTTTCAACACTAACACAAGTGCGAAAAGTGGTTTTTCCACACTAATACAAGTGCAAAAGTGGTTTCCTGCACCAACACAAGTGCGAAAAGTGGTTTTTCAACACTAACACAAGTGCGAAAAGTGGTTTTTCAACACTATAACAAGTGCAAAAAGTGTTTTTTCCACACTAATACAAGTGCAAAAGTGGTTTCCTGCACCAACACAAGTGCGAAAAGTGGTTTTTCAACACTAACACAAGTGCGAAAAGTGTTTTTTCAACACTAACACAAGTGCGAAGTGTTTTTTCCACACTAATACAAGTGCAAAAGTGGTTTCCTGCACCAACACAAGTGCGAAAAGTGGTTTTTCAACACTAACACAAGTGCGAAAAGTGGTTTTTCAACACTAACACAAGTGCGAAAAGTGGTTTTTCAACACTAACACAAGTGCAAAAAGTGGTTTTTCCACACTAATACAAGTGCAAAAGTGGTTTTTCAACATTATCACAAGTGCAAAAAGTGTTTTTCCACACTAATACAAGTGCAAAAGTGGTTTTTCAACACTAACACAAGTGCGAAAAGTGGTTTTTCAACACTAACACAAGTGCGAAAAGTGGTTTTTCCACACTAATACAAGTGCAAAAGTGGTTTCCTGCACCAACACAAGTGCGAAAAGTGGTTTTTCAACACTAACACAAGTGCGAAAAGTGGTTTTTCAACACTAACATAAGTGCGAAAAGTGGTTTTTCCACACTAATACAAGTGCAAAAGTGGTTTCCTGCACCAACACAAGTGCGAAAAGTGGTTTTTCAACACTAACACAAGTGCGAAAAGTGGTTTTTCAACACTAACACAAGTGCGAAAAGTGGTTTTTCAACACTAACACAAGTGCGAAAAGTGGTTTTTCAACACTAACACAAGTGCGAAAAGTGGTTTTTCCACACTAATACAAGTGCAAAAGTGGTTTCCTGCACAAACACAAGTGCGAAAAGTGGTTTTTCAACACTAACACAAGTGCGAAAAGTGGTTTTTCAACACTATCACAAGTGCAAAAAGTGTTTTTTCCACACTAATACAAGTGCAAAAGTGGTTTCCTGCACCAACACAAGTGCAAAAAGTGGTTTTTCAACACTAACACAAGTGCGAAAAGTGGTTTTTCAACACTAACACAAGTGCGAAGTGTTTTTTCCACACTAATACAAGTGCAAAAGTGGTTTCCTGCACCAACACAAGTGTGAAAAGTGGTTTTTCAACACTAACACAAGTGCGAAAAGTGGTTTTTCAACACTAAAACAAGTGCGAAAAGTGGTTTTTCAACACTAACACAAGTGCGAAAAGTGGTTTTTCCACACTAATACAAGTGCAAAAGTGGTTTCCTGCACCAACACAAGTGCGAAAAGTGGTTTTTCAACACTAACACAAGTGCGAAAAGTGGTTTTTCAACACTAACACAAGTGCAAAAGTGGTTTCCTGCACCAACACAAGTGCGAAAAGTGGTTTTTCAACACTATCACAAGTGCAAAAAGTATTTTTTCCACACTAATACCAGTGCAAAAGTGGTTTCCTGCACCAACACAAGTGCAAAAAGTGGTTTTTCAACACTAACACAAGTGCGAAAAGTGTTTTTTCCACAATAATACAAGTGCAAAAGTGGTTTCCTGCTCCAACACAAGTGCGAAAAGTGGTTTTTCAACACTAACACAAGTGTGAAAAGTGATTTTTCAACACTAACACAAGTGCAAAAAGTGGTTTTTCCACACTAATACAAGTGCAAAAGTGGTTTGCTGCAACAACACAAGTGCGAAAAGTGGTTTTTCAACACTAACACAAGTGCGAAAAGTGGTTTTTCAACACTAACACAAGTGCAAAAAGTGTTTTTTCCACACTAATACAAGTGCAAAAGTGGTTTTTCAACACTAACACAAGTGCGAAAAGTGGTTTTTCAACACTAACACAAGTGCGAAAAGTGGTTTTTCCACACTAATACAAGTGCAAAGGTGGTTTCCTGCACCAACACAAGTGCGAAAAGTGGTTTTTCAACACTAACACAAGTGCGAAAAGTGGTTTTTCAACACTAACACAAGTGCGAAAAGTGGTTTTTCCACACTAATACAAGTGCAAAAGTGGTTTCCTGCACCAACACAAGTGCGAAAAGTGGTTTTTCAACACTAACACAAGTGCGAAAAGTGGTTTTTCAACACTAACACAAGTGCGAAAAGTGGTTTTTCAACACTAACACAAGTGCGAAAAGTGGTTTTTCAACACTAACACAAGTGCGAAAAGTGGTTTTTCCACACTAATACAAGTGCAAAAGTGGTTTCCTGCACAAACACAAGTGCGAAAAGTGGTTTTTCAACACTAACACAAGTGCGAAAAGTGGTTTTTCAACACTATCACAAGTGCAAAAAGTGTTTTTTCCACACTAATACAAGTGCAAAAGTGGTTTCCTGCACCAACACAAGTGCAAAAAGTGGTTTTTCAACACTAACACAAGTGCGAAAAGTGGTTTTTCAACACTAACACAAGTGCGAAGTGTTTTTTCCACACTAATACAAGTGCAAAAGTGGTTTCCTGCACCAACACAAGTGTGAAAAGTGGTTTTTCAACACCAACACAAGTGCGAAAAGTGGTTTTTCAACACTAAAACAAGTGCGAAAAGTGGTTTTTCAACACTAACACAAGTGCGAAAAGTGGTTTTTCCACACTAATACAAGTGCAAAAGTGGTTTCCTGCACCAACACAAGTGCGAAAAGTGGTTTTTCAACACTAACACACGTGCGAAAAGTGGTTTTTCAACACTAACACAAGTGCAAAAGTGGTTTCCTGCACCAACACAAGTGCGAAAAGTGGTTTTTCAACACTATCACAAGTGCAAAAAGTATTTTTTCCACACTAATACCAGTGCAAAAGTGGTTTCCTGCACCAACACAAGTGCAAAAAGTGGTTTTTCAACACTAACACAAGTGCGAAAAGTGTTTTTTCCACAATAATACAAGTGCAAAAGTGGTTTCCTGCTCCAACACAAGTGCGAAAAGTGGTTTTTCAACACTAACACAAGTGTGAAAAGTGATTTTTCAACACTAACACAAGTGCGAAAAGTGGTTTTTCCACACTAATACAAGTGCAAAAGTGGTTTCCTGCAACAACACAAGTGCGAAAAGTGGTTTTTCAACACTAACACAAGTGCGAAAAGTGGTTTTTCAACACGATCACAAGTGCAAAAAGTGTTTTTTCCACACTAATACAAGTGCAAAAGTGGTTTCCTGCACCAACACAAGTGCGAAAAGTGGTTTTTCAACACTAACACAAGTGCGAAAAGTGGTTTTTCAACACTAACACAAGTGCGAAAAGTGGTTTTTCAACACTAATACAATTGCAAAAGTGGTTTCCTGCACCAACACAAGTGCAAAAAGTGGTTTTTCAACACTAACACAAGTGCGAAAAGTGGTTTTTCGACACTATCACAAGTGCAAAAAGTGTTTTTTCCACACTAATACAAGTGCAAAAGTGGTTTCCTACACCAACACAAGTGTGAAAAGTGGTTTTTCAACACTAACACAAGTCCGAAAAGTGGTTTTTCAACACTAACACAAGTGCGAAAAGTGGTTTTTCCACACTAATACAAGTGCAAAAGTGGTTTCCTGCACCAACACAAGTGCGAAAAGTGGTTTTTCAACACTAACGCAAGTGCGAAAAGTGGTTTTTCAAGACTAATACAAGTGCAAAAGTGGTTTCCTGCACCAACACAAGTGCGAAAAGTGGTTTTTCAACACTAACATAAGTGCGAAAAGTGGTTTTTCAACACTATCACAAGTGCAAAAGGTGTTTTTTCCACACTAATACAAGTGCAAAAGTGGTTTCCTACACCAACACAAGTGTGAAAAGTGGTTTTTCAACACTAACACAAGTGCGAAAAGTGGTTTTTCAACACTAACACAAGTGCGAAAAGTGGTTTTTCCACACTAATACAAGTGCAAAAGTGGTTTCCTGCACCAACACAAGTGCGAAAAGTGGTTTTTCAACACTAACATAAGTGCGAAAAGTGGTTTTTCAACACTATCACAAGTGCAAAAAGTGTTTTTTCCACACTAATACAACTGCAAAAGTGGTTTCCTGCACCAACACAAGTGCGAAAAGTGGTTTTTCAACACTAACACAAGTGCGAAAAGTGGTTTTTCAACACTAACACAAGTGCGAAAAGTGGTTTTTCCACACTAATACAAGTGCAAAAGTGGTTTCCTGCACCAACACAAGTGCGAAAAGTGGTTTTTCAACACTAACAGAAGTGCGAAAAGTGGTTTTTCAACACTATAACAAGTGCAAAAAGTGTTTTTTCCACACTAATACAAGTGCAAAAGTGGTTTCCTGCACCAACACAAGTGCGAAAAGTGGTTTTTCAACACTAACACAAGTGCGAAAAGTGTTTTTTCAACACTAACACAAGTGCGAAGTGTTTTTTCCACACTAATACAAGTGCAAAAGTGGTTTCCTGCACCAACACAAGTGTGAAAAGTGGTTTTTCAACACTAACACAAGTGCGAAAAGTGTTTTTTCAACACTAACACAAGTGCGAAAAGTGGTTTTTCAACACTAACACAAGTGCGAAAAGTGGTTTTTCCACACTAATACATGTGCAAAAGTGGTTTCCTGCACCAACACAAGTGTGAAAATTGGTTTTTCAACACTAACACAAGTGCGAAAAGTGGTTTTTCAACACTAACACAAGTGCGAAAAGTGGTTTTTCCACACTAATACAAGTGCAAAAGTGGTTTCCTGCACCAACACAAGTGCGAAAAGTGGTTTTTCAACACTAACACAAGTGCGAAAAGTGGTTTTTCAACACTATCACAAGTGCAAAAAGTGTTTTTTCCACACTAATACAAGTGCAAAAGTGGTTTCCAGCACCAACACAAGTGCAAAAAGTGGTTTTTCAACACTAACACAAGTGCGAAAAGTGGTTTTTCAACACTAACACAAGTGCGAAAAGTGTTTTTTCCACACTAATACAAGTGCAAAAGTGGTTTCCTGCACCAACACAAGTGTGAAAAGTGGTTTTTCAACACTAACACAAGTGCAAAAAGTGGTTTTTCAACACTAACACAAGTGCGAAAAGTGGTTTTTCAACACTAACACAAGTGCGAAAAGTGGTTTTTCAACACTAATACAATTGCAAAAGTGGTTTCCTGCACCAACACAAGTGCAAAAAGTGGTTTTTCAACAGTAACACAAGTGCGAAAAGTGGTTTTTCAACACTATCACAAGTGCAAAAAGTGTTTTTTCCACACTAATACAAGTGCAAAAGTGGTTTCCTACACCAACACAAGTGTGAAAAGTGGTTTTTCAACACTAACACAAGTGCGAAAAGTGGTTTTTCAACACTAACACAAGTGCGAAAAGTGGTTTTTCCACACTAATACAAGTGCAAAAGTGTTTTCCTGCACCAACACAAGTGCGAAAAGTGGTTTTTCAACACTAACACAAGTGCGAAAAGTGGTTTTTCAATACTAATACAAGTGCAAAAGTGGTTTCCTGCACCAACACAAGTGCGAAAAGTGGTTTTTCAACACTAACATAAGTGCGAAAAGTGGTTTTTCAACACTATCACAAGTGCAAAAGGTGTTTTTTCCACACTAATACAAGTGCAAAAGTGGTTTCCTACACCAACACAAGTGTGAAAAGTGGTTTTTCAACACTAACACAAGTGCGAAAAGTGGTTTTTCAACACTAACATAAGTGCGAAAAGTGGTTTTTCAACACTATCACAAGTGCAAAAAGTGTTTTTTCCACACTAATACAACTGCAAAAGTGGTTTTTCAACACTAACATAAGTGCGAAAAGTGGTTTTTCAACACTAACACAAGTGCGAAAAGTGGTTTTTCAATACTAATACAAGTGCAAAAGTGGTTTCCTGCACCAACACAAATGCGAAAAGTGGTTTTTCAACACTAACACAAGTGCGAAAAGTGGTTTTTCAACACTATAACAAGTGCAAAAAGTGTTTTTTCCACACTAATACAAGTGCAAAAGTGGTTTCCTGCACCAACACAAGAGCGAAAAGTGGTTTTTCAACACTAACACAAGTGCGAAAAGTGTTTTTTCAACACTAACACAAGTGCGAAGTGTTTTTTCCACACTAATACAAGTGCAAAAGTGGTTTCCTGCACCAACACAAGTGTGAAAAGTGGTTTTTCAACACTAACACAAGTGCGAAAAGTGTTTTTTCAACACTAACACAAGTGCGAAAAGTGGTTTTTCAACACTAACACAAGTGCGAAAAGTGGTTTTTCCACACTAATACAAGTGCAAAAGTGGTTTCCTGCACCAACACAAGTGTGAAAAGTGGTTTTTCAACACTAACACAAGTGCGAAAAGTGGTTTTTCAACACTAACACAAGTGCGAAAAGTGGATTTTCCACTCTAATACAAGTGCAAAAGTGGTTTCCTGCACCAACACAAGTGCGAAAAGTGGTTTTTCAACACTAACACAAGTGCGAAAAGTGGTTTTTCAACACTATCACAAGTGCAAAAAGTGTTTTTTCCACACTAATACAAGTGCAAAAGTGGTTTCCTGCACCAACACAAGTGCAAAAAGTGGTTTTTCAACACTAACACAAGTGCGAAAAGTGGTTTTTCAACACTAACACAAGTGCGAAAAGTGTTTTTTCCACACTAATACAAGTGCAAAAGTGGTTTCCTGCACCAACACAAGTGTGAAAAGTGGTTTTTCAACACTAACACAAGTGCAAAAAGTGGTTTTTCAACACTAACACAAGTGCGAAAAGTGGTTTTTCAACACTAACACAAGTGCGAAAAGTGGTTTTTCAACACTAATACAATTGCAAAAGTGGTTTCCTGCACCAACACAAGTGCAAAAAGTGGTTTTTCAACAGTAACACAAGTGCGAAAAGTGGTTTTTCAACACTATCACAAGTGCAAAAAGTGTTTTTTCCACACTAATACAAGTGCAAAAGTGGTTTCCTACACCAACACAAGTGTGAAAAGTGGTTTTTCAACACTAACACAAGTGCGAAAAGTGGTTTTTCAACACTAACACAAGTGCGAAAAGTGGTTTTTCCACACTAATACAAGTGCAAAAGTGGTTTCCTGCACCAACACAAGTGCGAAAAGTGGTTTTTCAACACTAACACAAGTGCGAAAAGTGGTTTTTCAATACTAATACAAGTGCAAAAGTGGTTTCCTGCACCAACACAAGTGCGAAAAGTGGTTTTTCAACACTAACATAAGTGCGAAAAGTGGTTTTTCAACACTATCACAAGTGCAAAAGGTGTTTTTTCCACACTAATACAAGTGCAAAAGTGGTTTACTACACCAACACAAGTGTGAAAAGTGGTTTTTCAACACTAACACAAGTGCGAAAAGTGGTTTTTCAACACTAACACAAGTGCAAAAAGTGGTTTTTCCACACTAATACAAGTGCAAAAGTGGTTTCCTGCACCAACACAAGTGCGAAAAGTGGTTTTTCAACACTAACATAAGTGCGAAAAGTGGTTTTTCAACACTATCACAAGTGCAAAAAGTGTTTTTTCCACACTATCACTCGTGAAAAAAGTGCTTTTTCCACACTAATACAAGTGCAAAAGTGGTTTCCTGCACCAACACAAGTGCGAAAAGTGGTTTTTCAACACTAACACAAGTGCGAAAAGTGGTTTTTCAACACTAACACAAGTGCGAAAAGTGGTTTTTCAACACTAACACAAGTGCGAAAAGTGGTTTTTCAACACTAATACAATTGCAAAAGTGGTTTCCTGCACCAACACAAGTGCAAAAAGTGGTTTTTCAACACTAACACAAGTGCGAAAAGTGGTTTTTCAACACTATCACAGGTGCAAAAAGTGTTTTTTCCACACTAATACAAGTGCAAAAGTGGTTTCCTACACCAACACAAGTGTGAAAAGTGGTTTTTCAACACTAACACAAGTGCGAAAAGTGGTTTTTCAACACTAACACAAGTGCGAAAAGTGGTTTTTCCACACTAATACAAGTGCAAAAGTGGTTTCCTGCACCAACACAAGTGCGAAAAGTGGTTTTTCAACACTAACACAAGTGCGAAAAGTGGTTTTTCAATACTAATACAAGTGCAAAAGTGGTTTCCTGCACCAACACAAGTGCGAAAAGTGGTTTTTCAACACTAACATAAGTGCGAAAAGTGGTTTTTCAACACTATCACAAGTGCAAAAGGTGTTTTTTCCACACTAATACAAGTGCAAAAGTGGTTTCCTACACCAACACAAGTGTGAAAAGTGGTTTTTCAACACTAACACAAGTGCGAAAAGTGGTTTTTCAACACTAACACAAGTGCGAAAAGTGGTTTTTCCACACTAATACAAGTGCAAAAGTGGTTTCCTGCACCAACACAAGTGCGAAAAGTGGTTTTTCAACACTAACACAAGTGCGAAAAGTGGTTTTTCAACACTAACACAAGTGCGAAAAGTGGTTTTTCCACACTAATACAAGTGCAAAAGTGGTTTCCTGCACCAACACAAGTGCGAAAAGTGGTTTTTCAACACTAACACAAGTGCGAAAAGTGTTTTTTCAACACTATCACAAGTGCAAAAAGTGTTTTTTCCACACTAATACAAGTGCAAAAGTGGTTTCCTGCACCAACACAAGTGCAAAAAGTGGTTTTTCAACACTAACACAAGTGCGAAAAGTGGTTTTTCAACACTAACACAAGTGCGAAAAGTGTTTTTTCCACACTAATACAAGTGCAAAAGTGGTTTCCTGCACCAACACAAGTGTGAAAAGTGGTTTTTCAACACTAACACAAGTGCAAAAAGTGGTTTTTCAACACTAACACAAGTGCGAAAAGTGGTTTTTCAACACTAACACAAGTGCGAAAAGTGGTTTTTCAACACTAATACAATTGCAAAAGTGGTTTCCTGCACCAACACAAGTGCAAAAAGTGGTTTTTCAACAGTAACACAAGTGCGAAAAGTGGTTTTTCAACACTATCACAAGTGCAAAAAGTGTTTTTTCCACACTAATACAAGTGCAAAAGTGGTTTCCTACACCAACACAAGTGTGAAAAGTGGTTTTTCAACACTAACACAAGTGCGAAAAGTGGTTTTTCAACACTAACACAAGTGCGACAAGTGGTTTTTCCACACTAATACAAGTGCAAAAGTGGTTTCCTGCACCAACACAAGTGCGAAAAGTGGTTTTTCAACACTAACATAAGTGCGAAAAGTGGTTTTTCAACACTATCACAAGTGCAAAAAGTGTTTTTTCCACACTAATACAACTGCAAAAGTGGTTTCCTGCACCAACACAAGTGCGAAAAGTGGTTTTTCAACACTAACACAAGTGCGAAAAGTGGTTTTTCCACACTAATACAAGTGCAAAAGTGGTTTCCTGCACCAACACAAGTGCGAAAAGTGGTTTTTCAACACTAACACAAGTGCGAAAAGTGGTTTTTCAACACTATAACAAGTGCAAAAAGTGTTTTTTCCACACTAATACAAGTGCAAAAGTGGTTTCCTGCACCAACACAAGTGCGAAAAGTGGTTTTTCAACACTAACACAAGTGCGAAAAGTGTTTTTTCAACACTAACACAAGTGCGAAGTGTTTTTTCCACACTAATACAAGTGCAAAAGTGGTTTCCTGCACCAACACAAGTGCGAAAAGTGGTTTTTCAACACTAACACAAGTGCGAAAAGTGGTTTTTCAACACTAACACAAGTGCGAAAAGTGGTTTTTCAACACTAACACAAGTGCAAAAAGTGGTTTTTCCACACTAATACAAGTGCAAAAGTGGTTTTTCAACACTATCACAAGTGCAAAAAGTGTTTTTCCACACTAATACAAGTGCAAAAGTGGTTTTTCAACACTAACACAAGTGCGAAAAGTGGTTTTTCAACACTAACACAAGTGCGAAAAGTGGTTTTTCCACACTAATACAAGTGCAAAAGTGGTTTCCTGCACCAACACAAGTGCGAAAAGTGGTTTTTCAACACTAACACAAGTGCGAAAAGTGGTTTTTCAACACTAACACAAGTGCGAAAAGTGGTTTTTCCACACTAATACAAGTGCAAAAGTGGTTTCCTGCACCAACACAAGTGCGAAAAGTGGTTTTTCAACACTAACACAAGTGCGAAAAGTGGTTTTTCAACACTAACACAAGTGCGAAAAGTGGTTTTTCAACACTAACACAAGTGCGAAAAGTGGTTTTTCAACACTAATACAATTGCAAAAGTGGTTTCCTGCACCAACACAAGTGCAAAAAGTGGTTTTTCAACACTAACACAAGTGCGAAAAGTGGTTTTTCAACACTATCACAGGTGCAAAAAGTGTTTTTTCCACACTAATACAAGTGCAAAAGTGGTTTCCTACACCAACACAAGTGTGAAAAGTGGTTTTTCAACACTAACACAAGTGCGAAAAGTGGTTTTTCAACACTAACACAAGTGCGAAAAGTGGTTTTTCCACACTAATACAAGTGCAAAAGTGGTTTCCTGCACCAACACAAGTGCGAAAAGTGGTTTTTCAACACTAACACAAGTGCGAAAAGTGGTTTTTCAATACTAATACAAGTGCAAAAGTGGTTTCCTGCACCAACACAAGTGCGAAAAGTGGTTTTTCAACACTAACATAAGTGCGAAAAGTGGTTTTTCAACACTATCACAAGTGCAAAAGGTGTTTTTTCCACACTAATACAAGTGCAAAAGTGGTTTCCTACACCAACACAAGTGTGAAAAGTGGTTTTTCAACACTAACACAAGTGCGAAAAGTGGTTTTTCAACACTAACACAAGTGCGAAAAGTGGTTTTTCCACACTAATACAAGTGCAAAAGTGGTTTCCTGCACCAACACAAGTGCGAAAAGTGGTTTTTCAACACTAACACAAGTGCGAAAAGTGGTTTTTCAACACTAACACAAGTGCGAAAAGTGGTTTTTCCACACTAATACAAGTGCAAAAGTGGTTTCCTGCACCAACACAAGTGCGAAAAGTGGTTTTTCAACACTAACACAAGTGCGAAAAGTGTTTTTTCAACACTATCACAAGTGCAAAAAGTGTTTTTTCCACACTAATACAAGTGCAAAAGTGGTTTCCTGCACCAACACAAGTGCAAAAAGTGGTTTTTCAACACTAACACAAGTGCGAAAAGTGGTTTTTCAACACTAACACAAGTGCGAAAAGTGTTTTTTCCACACTAATACAAGTGCAAAAGTGGTTTCCTGCACCAACACAAGTGTGAAAAGTGGTTTTTCAACACTAACACAAGTGCAAAAAGTGGTTTTTCAACACTAACACAAGTGCGAAAAGTGGTTTTTCAACACTAACACAAGTGCGAAAAGTGGTTTTTCAACACTAATACAATTGCAAAAGTGGTTTCCTGCACCAACACAAGTGCAAAAAGTGGTTTTTCAACAGTAACACAAGTGCGAAAAGTGGTTTTTCAACACTATCACAAGTGCAAAAAGTGTTTTTTCCACACTAATACAAGTGCAAAAGTGGTTTCCTACACCAACACAAGTGTGAAAAGTGGTTTTTCAACACTAACACAAGTGCGAAAAGTGGTTTTTCAACACTAACACAAGTGCGACAAGTGGTTTTTCCACACTAATACAAGTGCAAAAGTGGTTTCCTGCACCAACACAAGTGCGAAAAGTGGTTTTTCAACACTAACATAAGTGCGAAAAGTGGTTTTTCAACACTATCACAAGTGCAAAAAGTGTTTTTTCCACACTAATACAACTGCAAAAGTGGTTTCCTGCACCAACACAAGTGCGAAAAGTGGTTTTTCAACACTAACACAAGTGCGAAAAGTGGTTTTTCCACACTAATACAAGTGCAAAAGTGGTTTCCTGCACCAACACAAGTGCGAAAAGTGGTTTTTCAACACTAACACAAGTGCGAAAAGTGGTTTTTCAACACTATAACAAGTGCAAAAAGTGTTTTTTCCACACTAATACAAGTGCAAAAGTGGTTTCCTGCACCAACACAAGTGCGAAAAGTGGTTTTTCAACACTAACACAAGTGCGAAAAGTGTTTTTTCAACACTAACACAAGTGCGAAGTGTTTTTTCCACACTAATACAAGTGCAAAAGTGGTTTCCTGCACCAACACAAGTGCGAAAAGTGGTTTTTCAACACTAACACAAGTGCGAAAAGTGGTTTTTCAACACTAACACAAGTGCGAAAAGTGGTTTTTCAACACTAACACAAGTGCAAAAAGTGGTTTTTCCACACTAATACAAGTGCAAAAGTGGTTTTTCAACACTATCACAAGTGCAAAAAGTGTTTTTCCACACTAATACAAGTGCAAAAGTGGTTTTTCAACACTAACACAAGTGCGAAAAGTGGTTTTTCAACACTAACACAAGTGCGAAAAGTGGTTTTTCCACACTAATACAAGTGCAAAAGTGGTTTCCTGCACCAACACAAGTGCGAAAAGTGGTTTTTCAACACTAACACAAGTGCGAAAAGTGGTTTTTCAACACTAACACAAGTGCGAAAAGTGGTTTTTCCACACTAATACAAGTGCAAAAGTGGTTTCCTGCACCAACACAAGTGCGAAAAGTGGTTTTTCAACACTAACACAAGTGCAAAAAGTGTTTTTTCCACACTAATACAACTGCAAAAGTGGTTTTTCAACACTAACATAAGTGCGAAAAGTGGTTTTTCAACACTAACACAAGTGCGAAAAGTGGTTTTTCAATACTAATACAAGTGCAAAAGTGGTTTCCTGCACCAACACAAATGCGAAAAGTGGTTTTTCAACACTAACACAAGTGCGAAAAGTGGTTTTTCAACACTATAACAAGTGCAAAAAGTGTTTTTTCCACACTAATACATGTGCAAAAGTGGTTTGCTGCACCAACACAAGAGCGAAAAGTGGTTTTTCAACACTAACACAAGTGCGAAAAGTGTTTTTTCAACACTAACACAAGTGCGAAGTGTTTTTTCCACACTAATACAAGTGCAAAAGTGGTTTCCTGCACCAACACAAGTGTGAAAAGTGGTTTTTCAACACTAACACAAGTGCGAAAAGTGTTTTTTCAACACTAACACAAGTGCGAAAAGTGGTTTTTCAACACTAACACAAGTGCGAAAAGTGGTTTTTCCACACTAATACAAGTGCAAAAGTGGTTTCCTGCACCAACACAAGTGTGAAAAGTGGTTTTTCAACACTAACACAAGTGCGAAAAGTGGTTTTTCAACACTAACACAAGTGCGAAAAGTGGATTTTCCACTCTAATACAAGTGCAAAAGTGGTTTCCTGCACCAACACAAGTGCGAAAAGTGGTTTTTCAACACTAACACAAGTGCGAAAAGTGGTTTTTCAACACTATCACAAGTGCAAAAAGTGTTTTTTCCACACTAATACAAGTGCAAAAGTGGTTTCCTGCACCAACACAAGTGCAAAAAGTGGTTTTTCAACACTAACACAAGTGCGAAAAGTGGTTTTTCAACACTAACACAAGTGCGAAAAGTGTTTTTTCCACACTAATACAAGTGCAAAAGTGGTTTCCTGCACCAACACAAGTGTGAAAAGTGGTTTTTCAACACTAACACAAGTGCAAAAAGTGGTTTTTCAACACTAACACAAGTGCGAAAAGTGGTTTTTCAACACTAACACAAGTGCGAAAAGTGGTTTTTCAACACTAATACAATTGCAAAAGTGGTTTCCTGCACCAACACAAGTGCAAAAAGTGGTTTTTCAACAGTAACACAAGTGCGAAAAGTGGTTTTTCAACACTATCACAAGTGCAAAAAGTGTTTTTTCCACACTAATACAAGTGCAAAAGTGGTTTCCTACACCAACACAAGTGTGAAAAGTGGTTTTTCAACACTAACACAAGTGCGAAAAGTGGTTTTTCAACACTAACACAAGTGCGAAAAGTGGTTTTTCCACACTAATACAAGTGCAAAAGTGGTTTCCTGCACCAACACAAGTGCGAAAAGTGGTTTTTCAACACTAACACAAGTGCGAAAAGTGGTTTTTCAATACTAATACAAGTGCAAAAGTGGTTTCCTGCACCAACACAAGTGCGACAAGTGGTTTTTCAACACTAACATAAGTGCGAAAAGTGGTTTTTCAACACTATCACAAGTGCAAAAGGTGTTTTTTCCACACTAATACAAGTGCAAAAGTGGTTTACTACACCAACACAAGTGTGAAAAGTGGTTTTTCAACACTAACACAAGTGCGAAAAGTGGTTTTTCAACACTAACACAAGTGCGAAAAGTGGTTTTTCCACACTAATACAAGTGCAAAAGTGGTTTCCTACACCAACACAAGTGCGAAAAGTGGTTTTTCAACACTAACATAAGTGCGAAAAGTGGTTTTTCAACACTATCACAAGTGCAAAAAGTATTTTTTCCACACTATCACTCGTGAAAAAAGTGCTTTTTCCACACTAATACAAGTGCAAAAGTGGTTTCCTGCACCAACACAAGTGCGAAAAGTGGTTTTTCAACACTAACACAAGTGCGAAAAGTGGTTTTTCAACACTAACACAAGTGCGAAAAGTGGTTTTTCAACACTAACACAAGTGCGAAAAGTGGTTTTTCAACACTAATACAATTGCAAAAGTGGTTTCCTGCACCAACACACGTGCAAAAAGTGGTTTTTCAACACTAACACAAGTGCGAAAAGTGGTTTTTCAACACTATCACAGGTGCAAAAAGTGTTTTTTCCACACTAATACAAGTGCAAAAGTGGTTTCCTACACCAACACAAGTGTGAAAAGTGGTTTTTCAACACTAACACAAGTGCGAAAAGTGGTTTTTCAACACTAACACAAGTGCGAAAAGTGGTTTTTCCACACTAATACAAGTGCAAAAGTGGTTTCCTGCACCAACACAAGTGCGAAAAGTGGTTTTTCAACACTAACACAAGTGCGAAAAGTGGTTTTTCAATACTAATACAAGTGCAAAAGTGGTTTCCTGCACCAACACAAGTGCGAAAAGTGGTTTTTCAACACTAACATAAGTGCGAAAAGTGGTTTTTCAACACTATCACAAGTGCAAAAGGTGTTTTTTCCACACTAATACAAGTGCAAAAGTGGTTTCCTACACCAACACAAGTGTGAAAAGTGGTTTTTCAACACTAACACAAGTGCGAAAAGTGGTTTTTCAACACTAACACAAGTGCGAAAAGTGGTTTTTCCACACTAATACAAGTGCAAAAGTGGTTTCCTGCACCAACACAAGTGCGAAAAGTGGTTTTTCAACACTAACACAAGTGCGAAAAGTGGTTTTTCAACACTAACACAAGTGCGAAAAGTGGTTTTTCCACACTAATACAAGTGCAAAAGTGGTTTCCTGCACCAACACAAGTGCGAAAAGTGGTTTTTCAACACTAACACAAGTGCGAAAAGTGTTTTTTCAACACTATCACAAGTGCAAAAAGTGTTTTTTCCACACTAATACAAGTGCAAAAGTGGTTTCCTGCACCAACACAAGTGCAAAAAGTGGTTTTTCAACACTAACACAAGTGCGAAAAGTGGTTTTTCAACACTAACACAAGTGCGAAAAGTGTTTTTTCCACACTAATACAAGTGCAAAAGTGGTTTCCTGCACCAACACAAGTGTGAAAAGTGGTTTTTCAACACTAACACAAGTGCAAAAAGTGGTTTTTCAACACTAACACAAGTGCGAAAAGTGGTTTTTCAACACTAACACAAGTGCGAAAAGTGGTTTTTCAACACTAATACAATTGCAAAAGTGGTTTCCTGCACCAACACAAGTGCAAAAAGTGGTTTTTCAACAGTAACACAAGTGCGAAAAGTGGTTTTTCAACACTATCACAAGTGCAAAAAGTGTTTTTTCCACACTAATACAAGTGCAAAAGTGGTTTCCTACACCAACACAAGTGTGAAAAGTGGTTTTTCAACACTAACACAAGTGCGAAAAGTGGTTTTTCAACACTAACACAAGTGCGACAAGTGGTTTTTCCACACTAATACAAGTGCAAAAGTGGTTTCCTGCACCAACACAAGTGCGAAAAGTGGTTTTTCAACACTAACATAAGTGCGAAAAGTGGTTTTTCAACACTATCACAAGTGCAAAAAGTGTTTTTTCCACACTAATACAACTGCAAAAGTGGTTTCCTGCACCAACACAAGTGCGAAAAGTGGTTTTTCAACACTAACACAAGTGCGAAAAGTGGTTTTTCCACACTAATACAAGTGCAAAAGTGGTTTCCTGCACCAACACAAGTGCGAAAAGTGGTTTTTCAACACTAACACAAGTGCGAAAAGTGGTTTTTCAACACTATAACAAGTGCAAAAAGTGTTTTTTCCACACTAATACAAGTGCAAAAGTGGTTTCCTGCACCAACACAAGTGCGAAAAGTGGTTTTTCAACACTAACACAAGTGCGAAAAGTGTTTTTTCAACACTAACACAAGTGCGAAGTGTTTTTTCCACACTAATACAAGTGCAAAAGTGGTTTCCTGCACCAACACAAGTGCGAAAAGTGGTTTTTCAACACTAACACAAGTGCGAAAAGTGGTTTTTCAACACTAACACAAGTGCGAAAAGTGGTTTTTCAACACTAACACAAGTGCAAAAAGTGGTTTTTCCACACTAATACAAGTGCAAAAGTGGTTTTTCAACACTATCACAAGTGCAAAAAGTGTTTTTCCACACTAATACAAGTGCAAAAGTGGTTTTTCAACACTAACACAAGTGCGAAAAGTGGTTTTTCAACACTAACACAAGTGCGAAAAGTGGTTTTTCAACACTAACACAAGTGCGAAAAGTGGTTTTTCAACACTAATACAATTGCAAAAGTGGTTTCCTGCACCAACACAAGTGCAAAAAGTGGTTTTTCAACACTAACACAAGTGCGAAAAGTGGTTTTTCAACACTATCACAGGTGCAAAAAGTGTTTTTTCCACACTAATACAAGTGCAAAAGTGGTTTCCTACACCAACACAAGTGTGAAAAGTGGTTTTTCAACACTAACACAAGTGCGAAAAGTGGTTTTTCAACACTAACACAAGTGCGAAAAGTGGTTTTTCCACACTAATACAAGTGCAAAAGTGGTTTCCTGCACCAACACAAGTGCGAAAAGTGGTTTTTCAACACTAACACAAGTGCGAAAAGTGGTTTTTCAATACTAATACAAGTGCAAAAGTGGTTTCCTGCACCAACACAAGTGCGAAAAGTGGTTTTTCAACACTAACATAAGTGCGAAAAGTGGTTTTTCAACACTATCACAAGTGCAAAAGGTGTTTTTTCCACACTAATACAAGTGCAAAAGTGGTTTCCTACACCAACACAAGTGTGAAAAGTGGTTTTTCAACACTAACACAAGTGCGAAAAGTGGTTTTTCAACACTAACACAAGTGCGAAAAGTGGTTTTTCCACACTAATACAAGTGCAAAAGTGGTTTCCTGCACCAACACAAGTGCGAAAAGTGGTTTTTCAACACTAACACAAGTGCGAAAAGTGGTTTTTCAACACTAACACAAGTGCGAAAAGTGGTTTTTCCACACTAATACAAGTGCAAAAGTGGTTTCCTGCACCAACACAAGTGCGAAAAGTGGTTTTTCAACACTAACACAAGTGCGAAAAGTGTTTTTTCAACACTATCACAAGTGCAAAAAGTGTTTTTTCCACACTAATACAAGTGCAAAAGTGGTTTCCTGCACCAACACAAGTGCAAAAAGTGGTTTTTCAACACTAACACAAGTGCGAAAAGTGGTTTTTCAACACTAACACAAGTGCGAAAAGTGTTTTTTCCACACTAATACAAGTGCAAAAGTGGTTTCCTGCACCAACACAAGTGTGAAAAGTGGTTTTTCAACACTAACACAAGTGCAAAAAGTGGTTTTTCAACACTAACACAAGTGCGAAAAGTGGTTTTTCAACACTAACACAAGTGCGAAAAGTGGTTTTTCAACACTAATACAATTGCAAAAGTGGTTTCCTGCACCAACACAAGTGCAAAAAGTGGTTTTTCAACAGTAACACAAGTGCGAAAAGTGGTTTTTCAACACTATCACAAGTGCAAAAAGTGTTTTTTCCACACTAATACAAGTGCAAAAGTGGTTTCCTACACCAACACAAGTGTGAAAAGTGGTTTTTCAACACTAACACAAGTGCGAAAAGTGGTTTTTCAACACTAACACAAGTGCGACAAGTGGTTTTTCCACACTAATACAAGTGCAAAAGTGGTTTCCTGCACCAACACAAGTGCGAAAAGTGGTTTTTCAACACTAACATAAGTGCGAAAAGTGGTTTTTCAACACTATCACAAGTGCAAAAAGTGTTTTTTCCACACTAATACAACTGCAAAAGTGGTTTCCTGCACCAACACAAGTGCGAAAAGTGGTTTTTCAACACTAACACAAGTGCGAAAAGTGGTTTTTCCACACTAATACAAGTGCAAAAGTGGTTTCCTGCACCAACACAAGTGCGAAAAGTGGTTTTTCAACACTAACACAAGTGCGAAAAGTGGTTTTTCAACACTATAACAAGTGCAAAAAGTGTTTTTTCCACACTAATACAAGTGCAAAAGTGGTTTCCTGCACCAACACAAGTGCGAAAAGTGGTTTTTCAACACTAACACAAGTGCGAAAAGTGTTTTTTCAACACTAACACAAGTGCGAAGTGTTTTTTCCACACTAATACAAGTGCAAAAGTGGTTTCCTGCACCAACACAAGTGCGAAAAGTGGTTTTTCAACACTAACACAAGTGCGAAAAGTGGTTTTTCAACACTAACACAAGTGCGAAAAGTGGTTTTTCAACACTAACACAAGTGCAAAAAGTGGTTTTTCCACACTAATACAAGTGCAAAAGTGGTTTTTCAACACTATCACAAGTGCAAAAAGTGTTTTTCCACACTAATACAAGTGCAAAAGTGGTTTTTCAACACTAACACAAGTGCGAAAAGTGGTTTTTCAACACTAACACAAGTGCGAAAAGTGGTTTTTCCACACTAATACAAGTGCAAAAGTGGTTTCCTGCACCAACACAAGTGCGAAAAGTGGTTTTTCAACACTAACACAAGTGCGAAAAGTGGTTTTTCAACACTAACACAAGTGCGAAAAGTGGTTTTTCCACACTAATACAAGTGCAAAAGTGGTTTCCTGCACCAACACAAGTGCGAAAAGTGGTTTTTCAACACTAACACAAGTGCGAAAAGTGGTTTTTCAACACTAACACAAGTGCGAAAAGTGGTTTTTCAACACTAACACAAGTGCGAAAAGTGGTTTTTCAACACTAATACAATTGCAAAAGTGGTTTCCTGCACCAACACAAGTGCAAAAAGTGGTTTTTCAACACTAACACAAGTGCGAAAAGTGGTTTTTCAACACTATCACAGGTGCAAAAAGTGTTTTTTCCACACTAATACAAGTGCAAAAGTGGTTTCCTACACCAACACAAGTGTGAAAAGTGGTTTTTCAACACTAACACAAGTGCGAAAAGTGGTTTTTCAACACTAACACAAGTGCGAAAAGTGGTTTTTCCACACTAATACAAGTGCAAAAGTGGTTTCCTGCACCAACACAAGTGCGAAAAGTGGTTTTTCAACACTAACACAAGTGCGAAAAGTGGTTTTTCAATACTAATACAAGTGCAAAAGTGGTTTCCTGCACCAACACAAGTGCGAAAAGTGGTTTTTCAACACTAACATAAGTGCGAAAAGTGGTTTTTCAACACTATCACAAGTGCAAAAGGTGTTTTTTCCACACTAATACAAGTGCAAAAGTGGTTTCCTACACCAACACAAGTGTGAAAAGTGGTTTTTCAACACTAACACAAGTGCGAAAAGTGGTTTTTCAACACTAACACAAGTGCGAAAAGTGGTTTTTCCACACTAATACAAGTGCAAAAGTGGTTTCCTGCACCAACACAAGTGCGAAAAGTGGTTTTTCAACACTAACACAAGTGCGAAAAGTGGTTTTTCAACACTAACACAAGTGCGAAAAGTGGTTTTTCCACACTAATACAAGTGCAAAAGTGGTTTCCTGCACCAACACAAGTGCGAAAAGTGGTTTTTCAACACTAACACAAGTGCGAAAAGTGTTTTTTCAACACTATCACAAGTGCAAAAAGTGTTTTTTCCACACTAATACAAGTGCAAAAGTGGTTTCCTGCACCAACACAAGTGCAAAAAGTGGTTTTTCAACACTAACACAAGTGCGAAAAGTGGTTTTTCAACACTAACACAAGTGCGAAAAGTGTTTTTTCCACACTAATACAAGTGCAAAAGTGGTTTCCTGCACCAACACAAGTGTGAAAAGTGGTTTTTCAACACTAACACAAGTGCAAAAAGTGGTTTTTCAACACTAACACAAGTGCGAAAAGTGGTTTTTCAACACTAACACAAGTGCGAAAAGTGGTTTTTCAACACTAATACAATTGCAAAAGTGGTTTCCTGCACCAACACAAGTGCAAAAAGTGGTTTTTCAACAGTAACACAAGTGCGAAAAGTGGTTTTTCAACACTATCACAAGTGCAAAAAGTGTTTTTTCCACACTAATACAAGTGCAAAAGTGGTTTCCTACACCAACACAAGTGTGAAAAGTGGTTTTTCAACACTAACACAAGTGCGAAAAGTGGTTTTTCAACACTAACACAAGTGCGACAAGTGGTTTTTCCACACTAATACAAGTGCAAAAGTGGTTTCCTGCACCAACACAAGTGCGAAAAGTGGTTTTTCAACACTAACATAAGTGCGAAAAGTGGTTTTTCAACACTATCACAAGTGCAAAAAGTGTTTTTTCCACACTAATACAACTGCAAAAGTGGTTTCCTGCACCAACACAAGTGCGAAAAGTGGTTTTTCAACACTAACACAAGTGCGAAAAGTGGTTTTTCCACACTAATACAAGTGCAAAAGTGGTTTCCTGCACCAACACAAGTGCGAAAAGTGGTTTTTCAACACTAACACAAGTGCGAAAAGTGGTTTTTCAACACTATAACAAGTGCAAAAAGTGTTTTTTCCACACTAATACAAGTGCAAAAGTGGTTTCCTGCACCAACACAAGTGCGAAAAGTGGTTTTTCAACACTAACACAAGTGCGAAAAGTGTTTTTTCAACACTAACACAAGTGCGAAGTGTTTTTTCCACACTAATACAAGTGCAAAAGTGGTTTCCTGCACCAACACAAGTGCGAAAAGTGGTTTTTCAACACTAACACAAGTGCGAAAAGTGGTTTTTCAACACTAACACAAGTGCGAAAAGTGGTTTTTCAACACTAACACAAGTGCAAAAAGTGGTTTTTCCACACTAATACAAGTGCAAAAGTGGTTTTTCAACACTATCACAAGTGCAAAAAGTGTTTTTCCACACTAATACAAGTGCAAAAGTGGTTTTTCAACACTAACACAAGTGCGAAAAGTGGTTTTTCAACACTAACACAAGTGCGAAAAGTGGTTTTTCCACACTAATACAAGTGCAAAAGTGGTTTCCTGCACCAACGCAAGTGCGAAAAGTGGTTTTTCAACACTAACACAAGTGCGAAAAGTGGTTTTTCAACACTAACACAAGTGCGAAAAGTGGTTTTTCCACACTAATACAAGTGCAAAAGTGGTTTCCTGCACCAACACAAGTGCGAAAAGTGGTTTTTCAACACTAACACAAGTGCAAAAAGTGTTTTTTCCACACTAATACAACTGCAAAAGTGGTTTTTCAACACTAACATAAGTGCGAAAAGTGGTTTTTCAACACTAACACAAGTGCGAAAAGTGGTTTTTCAATACTAATACAAGTGCAAAAGTGGTTTCCTGCACCAACACAAATGCGAAAAGTGGTTTTTCAACACTAACACAAGTGCGAAAAGTGGTTTTTCAACACTATAACAAGTGCAAAAAGTGTTTTTTCCACACTAATACATGTGCAAAAGTGGTTTGCTGCACCAACACAAGAGCGAAAAGTGGTTTTTCAACACTAACACAAGTGCGAAAAGTGTTTTTTCAACACTAACACAAGTGCGAAGTGTTTTTTCCACACTAATACAAGTGCAAAAGTGGTTTCCTGCACCAACACAAGTGTGAAAAGTGGTTTTTCAACACTAACACAAGTGCGAAAAGTGTTTTTTCAACACTAACACAAGTGCGAAAAGTGGTTTTTCAACACTAACACAAGTGCGAAAAGTGGTTTTTCCACACTAATACAAGTGCAAAAGTGGTTTCCTGCACCAACACAAGTGTGAAAAGTGGTTTTTCAACACTAACACAAGTGCGAAAAGTGGTTTTTCAACACTAACACAAGTGCGAAAAGTGGATTTTCCACTCTAATACAAGTGCAAAAGTGGTTTCCTGCACCAACACAAGTGCGAAAAGTGGTTTTTCAACACTAACACAAGTGCGAAAAGTGGTTTTTCAACACTATCACAAGTGCAAAAAGTGTTTTTTCCACACTAATACAAGTGCAAAAGTGGTTTCCTGCACCAACACAAGTGCAAAAAGTGGTTTTTCAACACTAACACAAGTGCGAAAAGTGGTTTTTCAACACTAACACAAGTGCGAAAAGTGTTTTTTCCACACTAATACAAGTGCAAAAGTGGTTTCCTGCACCAACACAAGTGTGAAAAGTGGTTTTTCAACACTAACACAAGTGCAAAAAGTGGTTTTTCAACACTAACACAAGTGCGAAAAGTGGTTTTTCAACACTAACACAAGTGCGAAAAGTGGTTTTTCAACACTAATACAATTGCAAAAGTGGTTTCCTGCACCAACACAAGTGCAAAAAGTGGTTTTTCAACAGTAACACAAGTGCGAAAAGTGGTTTTTCAACACTATCACAAGTGCAAAAAGTGTTTTTTCCACACTAATACAAGTGCAAAAGTGGTTTCCTACACCAACACAAGTGTGAAAAGTGGTTTTTCAACACTAACACAAGTGCGAAAAGTGGTTTTTCAACACTAACACAAGTGCGAAAAGTGGTTTTTCCACACTAATACAAGTGCAAAAGTGGTTTCCTGCACCAACACAAGTGCGAAAAGTGGTTTTTCAACACTAACACAAGTGCGAAAAGTGGTTTTTCAATACTAATACAAGTGCAAAAGTGGTTTCCTGCACCAACACAAGTGCGACAAGTGGTTTTTCAACACTAACATAAGTGCGAAAAGTGGTTTTTCAACACTATCACAAGTGCAAAAGGTGTTTTTTCCACACTAATACAAGTGCAAAAGTGGTTTACTACACCAACACAAGTGTGAAAAGTGGTTTTTCAACACTAACACAAGTGCGAAAAGTGGTTTTTCAACACTAACACAAGTGCGAAAAGTGGTTTTTCCACACTAATACAAGTGCAAAAGTGGTTTCCTACACCAACACAAGTGCGAAAAGTGGTTTTTCAACACTAACATAAGTGCGAAAAGTGGTTTTTCAACACTATCACAAGTGCAAAAAGTATTTTTTCCACACTATCACTCGTGAAAAAAGTGCTTTTTCCACACTAATACAAGTGCAAAAGTGGTTTCCTGCACCAACACAAGTGCGAAAAGTGGTTTTTCAACACTAACACAAGTGCGAAAAGTGGTTTTTCAACACTAACACAAGTGCGAAAAGTGGTTTTTCAACACTAACACAAGTGCGAAAAGTGGTTTTTCAACACTAATACAATTGCAAAAGTGGTTTCCTGCACCAACACACGTGCAAAAAGTGGTTTTTCAACACTAACACAAGTGCGAAAAGTGGTTTTTCAACACTATCACAGGTGCAAAAAGTGTTTTTTCCACACTAATACAAGTGCAAAAGTGGTTTCCTACACCAACACAAGTGTGAAAAGTGGTTTTTCAACACTAACACAAGTGCGAAAAGTGGTTTTTCAACACTAACACAAGTGCGAAAAGTGGTTTTTCCACACTAATACAAGTGCAAAAGTGGTTTCCTGCACCAACACAAGTGCGAAAAGTGGTTTTTCAACACTAACACAAGTGCGAAAAGTGGTTTTTCAATACTAATACAAGTGCAAAAGTGGTTTACTGCACCAACACAAGTGCGAAAAGTGGTTTTTCAACACTAACATAAGTGCGAAAAGTGGTTTTTCAACACTATCACAAGTGCAAAAGGTGTTTTTTCCACACTAATACAAGTGCAAAAGTGGTTTCCTACACCAACACAAGTGTGAAAAGTGGTTTTTCAACACTAACACAAGTGCGAAAAGTGGTTTTTCAACACTAACACAAGTGCGAAAAGTGGTTTTTCCACACTAATACAAGTGCAAAAGTGGTTTCCTGCACCAACACAAGTGCGAAAAGTGGTTTTTCAACACTAACACAAGTGCGAAAAGTGGTTTTTCAACACTAACACAAGTGCGAAAAGTGGTTTTTCCACACTAATACAAGTGCAAAAGTGGTTTCCTGCACCAACACAAGTGCGAAAAGTGGTTTTTCAACACTAACACAAGTGCGAAAAGTGTTTTTTCAACACTATCACAAGTGCAAAAAGTGTTTTTTCCACACTAATACAAGTGCAAAAGTGGTTTCCTGCACCAACACAAGTGCAAAAAGTGGTTTTTCAACACTAACACAAGTGCGAAAAGTGGTTTTTCAACACTAACACAAGTGCGAAAAGTGTTTTTTCCACACTAATACAAGTGCAAAAGTGGTTTCCTGCACCAACACAAGTGTGAAAAGTGGTTTTTCAACACTAACACAAGTGCAAAAAGTGGTTTTTCAACACTAACACAAGTGCGAAAAGTGGTTTTTCAACACTAACACAAGTGCGAAAAGTGGTTTTTCAACACTAATACAATTGCAAAAGTGGTTTCCTGCACCAACACAAGTGCAAAAAGTGGTTTTTCAACAGTAACACAAGTGCGAAAAGTGGTTTTTCAACACTATCACAAGTGCAAAAAGTGTTTTTTCCACACTAATACAAGTGCAAAAGTGGTTTCCTACACCAACACAAGTGTGAAAAGTGGTTTTTCAACACTAACACAAGTGCGAAAAGTGGTTTTTCAACACTAACACAAGTGCGACAAGTGGTTTTTCCACACTAATACAAGTGCAAAAGTGGTTTCCTGCACCAACACAAGTGCGAAAAGTGGTTTTTCAACACTAACATAAGTGCGAAAAGTGGTTTTTCAACACTATCACAAGTGCAAAAAGTGTTTTTTCCACACTAATACAACTGCAAAAGTGGTTTCCTGCACCAACACAAGTGCGAAAAGTGGTTTTTCAACACTAACACAAGTGCGAAAAGTGGTTTTTCCACACTAATACAAGTGCAAAAGTGGTTTCCTGCACCAACACAAGTGCGAAAAGTGGTTTTTCAACACTAACACAAGTGCGAAAAGTGGTTTTTCAACACTATAACAAGTGCAAAAAGTGTTTTTTCCACACTAATACAAGTGCAAAAGTGGTTTCCTGCACCAACACAAGTGCGAAAAGTGGTTTTTCAACACTAACACAAGTGCGAAAAGTGTTTTTTCAACACTAACACAAGTGCGAAGTGTTTTTTCCACACTAATACAAGTGCAAAAGTGGTTTCCTGCACCAACACAAGTGCGAAAAGTGGTTTTTCAACACTAACACAAGTGCGAAAAGTGGTTTTTCAACACTAACACAAGTGCGAAAAGTGGTTTTTCAACACTAACACAAGTGCAAAAAGTGGTTTTTCCACACTAATACAAGTGCAAAAGTGGTTTTTCAACACTATCACAAGTGCAAAAAGTGTTTTTCCACACTAATACAAGTGCAAAAGTGGTTTTTCAACACTAACACAAGTGCGAAAAGTGGTTTTTCAACACTAACACAAGTGCGAAAAGTGGTTTTTCCACACTAATACAAGTGCAAAAGTGGTTTCCTGCACCAACACAAGTGCGAAAAGTGGTTTTTCAACACTAACACAAGTGCGAAAAGTGGTTTTTCAACACTAACACAAGTGCGAAAAGTGGTTTTTCCACACTAATACAAGTGCAAAAGTGGTTTCCTGCACCAACACAAGTGCGAAAAGTGGTTTTTCAACACTAACACAAGTGCGAAAAGTGGTTTTTCAACACTAACACAAGTGCGAAAAGTGGTTTTTCAACACTAACACAAGTGCGAAAAGTGGTTTTTCAACACTAACACAAGTGCGAAAAGTGGTTTTTCCACACTAATACAAGTGCAAAAGTGGTTTCCTGCACAAACACAAGTGCGAAAAGTGGTTTTTCAACACTAACACAAGTGCGAAAAGTGGTTTTTCAACACTATCACAAGTGCAAAAAGTGTTTTTTCCACACTAATACAAGTGCAAAAGTGGTTTCCTGCACCAACACAAGTGCAAAAAGTGGTTTTTCAACACTAACACAAGTGCGAAAAGTGGTTTTTCAACACTAACACAAGTGCGAAGTGTTTTTCCACACTAATACAAGTGCAAAAGTGGTTTCCTGCACCAACACAAGTGTGAAAAGTGGTTTTTCAACACTAACACAAGTGCGAAAAGTGGTTTTTCAACACTAAAACAAGTGCGAAAAGTGGTTTTTCAACACTAACACAAGTGCGAAAAGTGGTTTTTCCACACTAATACAAGTGCAAAAGTGGTTTCCTGCACCAACACAAGTGCGAAAAGTGGTTTTTCAACACTAACACAAGTGCGAAAAGTGGTTTTTCAACACTAACACAAGTGCAAAAGTGGTTTCCTGCACCAACACAAGTGCGAAAAGTGGTTTTTCAACACTATCACAAGTGCAAAAAGTATTTTTTCCACACTAATACCAGTGCAAAAGTGGTTTCCTGCACCAACACAAGTGCAAAAAGTGGTTTTTCAACACTAACACAAGTGCGAAAAGTGTTTTTTCCACAATAATACAAGTGCAAAAGTGGTTTCCTGCTCCAACACAAGTGCGAAAAGTGGTTTTTCAACACTAACACAAGTGTGAAAAGTGATTTTTCAACACTAACACAAGTGCGAAAAGTGGTTTTTCCACACTAATACAAGTGCAAAAGTGGTTTCCTGCAACAACACAAGTGCGAAAAGTGGTTTTTCAACACTAACACAAGTGCGAAAAGTGGTTTTTCAACACGATCACAAGTGCAAAAAGTGTTTTTTCCACACTAATACAAGTGCAAAAGTGGTTTCCTGCACCAACACAAGTGCGAAAAGTGGTTTTTCAACACTAACACAAGTGCGAAAAGTGGTTTTTCAACACTAACACAAGTGCGAAAAGTGGTTTTTCAACACTAATACAATTGCAAAAGTGGTTTCCTGCACCAACACAAGTGCAAAAAGTGGTTTTTCAACACTAACACAAGTGCGAAAAGTGGTTTTTCGACACTATCACAAGTGCAAAAAGTGTTTTTTCCACACTAATACAAGTGCAAAAGTGGTTTCCTACACCAACACAAGTGTGAAAAGTGGTTTTTCAACACTAACACAAGTGCGAAAAGTGGTTTTTCAACACTAACACAAGTGCGAAAAGTGGTTTTTCCACACTAATACAAGTGCAAAAGTGGTTTCCTGCACCAACACAAGTGCGAAAAGTGGTTTTTCAACACTAACGCAAGTGCGAAAAGTGGTTTTTCAAGACTAATACAAGTGCAAAAGTGGTTTCCTGCACCAACACAAGTGCGAAAAGTGGTTTTTCAACACTAACATAAGTGCGAAAAGTGGTTTTTCAACACTATCACAAGTGCAAAAGGTGTTTTTTCCACACTAATACAAGTGCAAAAGTGGTTTCCTACACCAACACAAGTGTGAAAAGTGGTTTTTCAACACTAACACAAGTGCGAAAAGTGGTTTTTCAACACTAACACAAGTGCGAAAAGTGGTTTTTCCACACTAATACAAGTGCAAAAGTGGTTTCCTGCACCAACACAAGTGCGAAAAGTGGTTTTTCAACACTAACATAAGTGCGAAAAGTGGTTTTTCAACACTATCACAAGTGCAAAAAGTGTTTTTTCCACACTAATACAACTGCAAAAGTGGTTTCCTGCACCAACACAAGTGCGAAAAGTGGTTTTTCAACACTAACACAAGTGCGAAAAGTGGTTTTTCAACACTAACACAAGTGCGAAAAGTGGTTTTTCCACACTAATACAAGTGCAAAAGTGGTTTCCTGCACCAACACAAGTGCGAAATGTGGTTTTTCAACACTAACAGAAGTGCGAAAAGTGGTTTTTCAACACTATAACAAGTGCAAAAAGTGTTTTTTCCACACTAATACAAGTGCAAAAGTGGTTTCCTGCACCAACACAAGTGCGAAAAGTGGTTTTTCAACACTAACACAAGTGCGAAAAGTGTTTTTTCAACACTAACACAAGTGCGAAGTGTTTTTTCCACACTAATACAAGTGCAAAAGTGGTTTCCTGCACCAACACAAGTGTGAAAAGTGGTTTTTCAACACTAACACAAGTGCGAAAAGTGTTTTTTCAACACTAACACAAGTGCGAAAAGTGGTTTTTCAACACTAACACAAGTGCGAAAAGTGGTTTTTCCACACTAATACATGTGCAAAAGTGGTTTCCTGCACCAACACAAGTGTGAAAATTGGTTTTTCAACACTAACACAAGTGCGAAAAGTGGTTTTTCAACACTGACACAAGTGCGAAAAGTGGTTTTTCCACACTAATACAAGTGCAAAAGTGGTTTCCTGCACCAACACAAGTGCGAAAAGTGGTTTTTCAACACTAACACAAGTGCGAAAAGTGGTTTTTCAACACTATCACAAGTGCAAAAAGTGTTTTTTCCACACTAATACAAGTGCAAAAGTGGTTTCCTGCACCAACACAAGTGCAAAAAGTGGTTTTTCAACACTAACACAAGTGCGAAAAGTGGTTTTTCAACACTAACACAAGTGCGAAAAGTGTTTTTTCCACACTAATACAAGTGCAAAAGTGGTTTCCTGCACCAACACAAGTGTGAAAAGTGGTTTTTCAACACTAACACAAGTGCAAAAAGTGGTTTTTCAACACTAACACAAGTGCGAAAAGTGGTTTTTCAACACTAACACAAGTGCGAAAAGTGGTTTTTCAACACTAATACAATTGCAAAAGTGGTTTCCTGCACCAACACAAGTGCAAAAAGTGGTTTTTCAACAGTAACACAAGTGCGAAAAGTGGTTTTTCAACACTATCACAAGTGCAAAAAGTGTTTTTTCCACACTAATACAAGTGCAAAAGTGGTTTCCTACACCAACACAAGTGTGAAAAGTGGTTTTTCAACACTAACACAAGTGCGAAAAGTGGTTTTTCAACACTAACACAAGTGCGAAAAGTGGTTTTTCCACACTAATACAAGTGCAAAAGTGTTTTCCTGCACCAACACAAGTGCGAAAAGTGGTTTTTCAACACTAACACAAGTGCGAAAAGTGGTTTTTCAATACTAATACAAGTGCAAAAGTGGTTTCCTGCACCAACACAAGTGCGAAAAGTGGTTTTTCAACACTAACATAAGTGCGAAAAGTGGTTTTTCAACACTATCACAAGTGCAAAAGGTGTTTTTTCCACACTAATACAAGTGCAAAAGTGGTTTCCTACACCAACACAAGTGTGAAAAGTGGTTTTTCAACACTAACACAAGTGCGAAAAGTGGTTTTTCAACACTAACATAAGTGCGAAAAGTGGTTTTTCAACACTATCACAAGTGCAAAAAGTGTTTTTTCCACACTAATACAACTGCAAAAGTGTTTTTTCAACACTAACATAAGTGCGAAAAGTGGTTTTTCAACACTAACACAAGTGCGAAAAGTGGTTTTTCAATACTAATACAAGTGCAAAAGTGGTTTCCTGCACCAACACAAATGCGAAAAGTGGTTTTTCAACACTAACACAAGTGCGAAAAGTGGTTTTTCAACACTATAACAAGTGCAAAAAGTGTTTTTTCCACACTAATACAAGTGCAAAAGTGGTTTCCTGCACCAACACAAGAGCGAAAAGTGGTTTTTCAACACTAACACAAGTGCGAAAAGAGTTTTTTCAACACTAACACAAGTGCGAAGTGTTTTTTCCACACTATTACAAGTGCAAAAGTGGTTTCCTGCACCAACACAAGTGTGAAAAGTGGTTTTTCAACACTAACACAAGTGCGAAAAGTGTTTTTTCAACACTAACACAAGTGCGAAAAGTGGTTTTTCAACACTAACACAAGTGCGAAAAGTGGTTTTTCCACACTAATACAAGTGCAAAAGTGGTTTCCTGCACCAACACAAGTGTGAAAAGTGGTTTTTCAACACTAACACAAGTGCGAAAAGTGGTTTTTCAACACTAACACAAGTGCGAAAAGTGGATTTTCCACTCTAATACAAGTGCAAAAGTGGTTTCCTGCACCAACACAAGTGCGAAAAGTGGTTTTTCAACACTAACACAAGTGCGAAAAGTGGTTTTTCAACACTATCACAAGTGCAAAAAGTGTTTTTTCCACACTAATACAAGTGCAAAAGTGGTTTCCTGCACCAACACAAGTGCAAAAAGTGGTTTTTCAACACTAACACAAGTGCGAAAAGTGGTTTTTCAACACTAACACAAGTGCGAAAAGTGTTTTTTCCACACTAATACAAGTGCAAAAGTGGTTTCCTGCACCAACACAAGTGTGAAAAGTGGTTTTTCAACACTAACACAAGTGCAAAAAGTGGTTTTTCAACACTAACACAAGTGCGAAAAGTGGTTTTTCAACACTAACACAAGTGCGAAAAGTGGTTTTTCAACACTAATACAATTGCAAAAGTGGTTTCCTGCACCAACACAAGTGCAAAAAGTGGTTTTTCAACAGTAACACAAGTGCGAAAAGTGGTTTTTCAACACTATCACAAGTGCAAAAAGTGTTTTTTCCACACTAATACAAGTGCAAAAGTGGTTTCCTACACCAACACAAGTGTGAAAAGTGGTTTTTCAACACTAACACAAGTGCGAAAAGTGGTTTTTCAACACTATCACAAGTGCAAAAGGTGTTTTTTCCACACTAATACAAGTGCAAAAGTGGTTTCCTACACCAACACAAGTGTGAAAAGTGGTTTTTCAACACTAACACAAGTGCGAAAAGTGGTTTTTCAACACTAACATAAGTGCGAAAAGTGGTTTTTCAACACTATCACAAGTGCAAAAAGTGTTTTTTCCACACTAATACAACTGCAAAAGTGGTTTTTCAACACTAACATAAGTGCGAAAAGTGGTTTTTCAACACTAACACAAGTGCGAAAAGTGGTTTTCAATACTAATACAAGTGCAAAAGTGGTTTCCTGCACCAACACAAATGCGAAAAGTGGTTTTTCAACACTAACACAAGTGCGAAAAGTGGTTTTTCAACACTATAACAAGTGCAAAAAGTGTTTTTTCCACACTAATACAAGTGCAAAAGTGGTTTCCTGCACCAACACAAGAGCGAAAAGTGGTTTTTCAACACTAACACAAGTGCGAAAAGTGTTTTTTCAACACTAACACAAGTGCAAAGTGTTTTTTCCACACTAATACAAGTGCAAAAGTGGTTTCCTGCACCAACACAAGTGTGAAAAGTGGTTTTTCAACACTAACACAAGTGCGAAAAGTGTTTTTTCAACACTAACACAAGTGCGAAAAGTGGTTTTTCAACACTAACACAAGTGCGAAAAGTGGTTTTTCCACAATAATACAAGTGCAAAAGTGGTTTCCTGCACCAACACAAGTGTGAAAAGTGGTTTTTCAACACTAACACAAGTGCGAAAAGTGGTTTTTCAACACTAACACAAGTGCGAAAAGTGGTTTTTCAACACTATCACAAGTGCAAAAAGTGTTTTTTCCACACTAATACAAGTGCAAAAGTGGTTTCCTGCACCAACACAAGTGCAAAAAGTGGTTTTTCAACACTAACACAAGTGCGAAAAGTGGTTTTTCAACACTAACACAAGTGCGAAAAGTGTTTTTTCCACACTAATACAAGTGCAAAAGTGGTTTCCTGCACCAACACAAGTGTGAAAAGTGGTTTTTCAACACTAACACAAGTGCAAAAAGTGGTTTTTCAACACTAACACAAGTGCGAAAAGTGGTTTTTCAACACTAACACAAGTGCGAAAAGTGGTTTTTCAACACTAATACAATTGCAAAAGTGGTTTCCTGCACCAACACAAGTGCAAAAAGTGGTTTTTCAACACTATCACAAGTGCAAAAAGTGTTTTTTCCACACTAATACAAGTGCAAAAGTGGTTTCCTACACCAACACAAGTGTGAAAAGTGGTTTTTCAACACTAACACAAGTGCGAAAAGTGGTTTTTCAACACTAACACAAGTGCGAAAAGTGGTTTTTCCACACTAATACAAGTGCAAAAGTGGTTTCCTGCACCAACACAAGTGCGAAAAGTGGTTTTTCAACACTAACACAAGTGCGAAAAGTGGTTTTTCAAAACTAATACAAGTGCAAAAGTGGTTTCCTGCACCAACACAAGTGCGAAAAGTGGTTTTTCAACACTAACATAAGTGCGAAAAGTGGTTTTTCAACACTATCACAAGTGCAAAAGGTGTTTTTTCCACACTAATACAAGTGCAAAAGTGGTTTACTACACCAACACAAGTGTGAAAAGTGGTTTTTCAACACTAACACAAGTGCGAAAAGTGGTTTTTCAACACTAACACAAGTGCGAAAAGTGGTTTTTCCACACTAATACAAGTGCAAAAGTGGTTTCCTGCACCAACACAAGTGCGAAAAGTGGTTTTTCAACACTAACATAAGTGCGAAAAGTGGTTTTTCAACACTATCACAAGTGCAAAAAGTGTTTTTTCCACACTATCACTCGTGAAAAAAGTGCTTTTTTCACACTAATACAAGTGCAAAAGTGGTTTCCTGCACCAACACAAGTGCAAAAAGTGGTTTTTCAACACTAACACAAGTGCGAAAAGTGGTTTTTCAACACTAACACAAGTGCGAAAAGTGGTTTTTCAACACTAACACAAGTGCGAAAAGTGGTTTTTCAACACTAATACAATTGCAAAAGTGGTTTCCTGCACCAACACAAGTGCAAAAAGTGGTTTTTCAACACTAACACAAGTGCGAAAAGTGGTTTTTCAACACTATCACAGGTGCAAAAAGTGTTTTTTCCACACTAATACAAGTGCAAAAGTGGTTTCCTACACCAACACAAGTGTGAAAAGTGGTTTTTCAACACTAACACAAGTGCGAAAAGTGGTTTTTCAACACTAACACAAGTGCGAAAAGTGGTTTTTCCACACTAATACAAGTGCAAAAGTGGTTTCCTGCACCAACACAAGTGCGAAAAGTGGTTTTTCAACACTAACACAAGTGCGACAAGTGGTTTTTCAATACTAATACAAGTGCAAAAGTGGTTTCCTGCACCAACACAAGTGCAAAAAGTGGTTTTTCAACACTAACATAAGTGCGAAAAGTGGTTTTTCAACACTATCACAAGTGCAAAAGGTGTTTTTTCCACACTAATACAAGTGCAAAAGTGGTTTCCTACACCAACACAAGTGTGAAAAGTGGTTTTTCAACACTAACACAAGTGCGAAAAGTGGTTTTTCAACACTAACACAAGTGCGAAAAGTGGTTTTTCCACACTAATACAAGTGCAAAAGTGGTTTCCTGCACCAACACAAGTGCGAAAAGTGGTTTTTCAACACTAACACAAGTGCGAAAAGTGGTTTTTCAACACTAACACAAGTGCGAAAAGTGGTTTTTCCACACTAATACAAGTGCAAAAGTGGTTTCCTGCACCAACACAAGTGCGAAAAGTGGTTTTTCAACACTAACACAAGTGCGAAAAGTGGTTTTTCAACACTATCACAAGTGCAAAAAGTGTTTTTTCCACACTAATACAAGTGCAAAAGTGGTTTCCTGCACCAACACAAGTGCAAAAAGTGGTTTTTCAACACCAACACAAGTGTGAAAAGTGGTTTTTCAACACTAACACAAGTGCAAAAAGTGGTTTTTCAACACTAACACAAGTGCGAAAAGTGGTTTTTCAACACTAACACAAGTGCGAAAAGTGGTTTTTCAACACTAATACAATTGCAAAAGTGGTTTCCTGCACCAACACAAGTGCAAAAAGTGGTTTTTCAACAGTAACACAAGTGCGAAAAGTGGTTTTTCAACACTATCACAAGTGCGAAAAGTGTTTTTTCCACACTAATACAAGTGCAAAAGTGGTTTCCTACACCAACACAAGTGTGAAAAGTGGTTTTTCAACACTAACACAAGTGCGAAAAGTGGTTTTTCAACACTAACACAAGTGCGAAAAGTGGTTTTTCCACACTAATACAAGTGCAAAAGTGTTTTCCTGCACCAACACAAGTGCGAAAAGTGGTTTTTCAACACTAACACAAGTGCGAAAAGTGGTTTTTCAATACTAATACAAGTGCAAAAGTGGTTTCCTGCACCAACACAAGTGCGAAAAGTGGTTTTTCAACACTAACATAAGTGCGAAAAGTGGTTTTTCAACACTATCACAAGTGCAAAAGGTGTTTTTTCCACACTAATACAAGTGCAAAAGTGGTTTCCTACACCAACACAAGTGTGAAAAGTGGTTTTTCAACACTAACACAAGTGCGAAAAGTGGTTTTTCAACACTAACACAAGTGCGAAAAGTGGTTTTTCCACACTAATACAAGTGCAAAAGTGGTTTCCTGCACCAACACAAGTGCGAAAAGTGGTTTTTCAACACTAACATAAGTGCGAAAAGTGGTTTTTCAACACTATCACAAGTGCAAAAGGTGTTTTTTCCACACTAATACAAGTGCAAAAGTGGTTTCCTACACCAACACAAGTGTGAAAAGTGGTTTTTCAACACTAACACAAGTGCGAAAAGTAGTTTTTCAACACTAATACAAGTGCGAAAAGTGGTTTTTCCACACTAATACAAGTGCAAAAGTGGTTTCCTGCACCAACACAAGTGCGAAAAGTGGTTTTTCAACACTAACACAAGTGCGAAAAGTGTTTTTTCAACACTATCACAAGTGCGAAGTGTTTTGTACACACTAATACAAGTGCAAAAGTGGTTTCCTGCACCAACACAAGTGCGAAAAGTGGTTTTTCAACACTAACACAAGTGCAAAAAGTGGTTTTTCAACACTAACACAAGTGCGAAAAGTGGTTTTCCACACGAATACAAGTGCACATGTGGTTTCCTGCACCAACACAAGTGCGAAAAGTGGTTTTTCAACACTAACACAAGTGCGAAAAGTGGTTTTTCAACACTATCACAAGTGCAAAAATTGTTTTTTCCACACTAATACAAGTGCAAAAGTGGTTTCCTGCACCAACACAAGTGCGAAAAGTGGTTTTTCAACACTAACACAAGTGCGAAAAGTGGTTTTTCAACACTATAACAAGTGCAAAAAGTGTTTTTTCCACACTAATACAAGTGCAAAAGTGGTTTCCTGCACCAACACAAGTGCGAAAAGTGGTTTTTCAACACTAACACAAGTGCGAAAAGTGTTTTTTCAACACTAACACAAGTGCGAAGTGTTTTTTCCACACTAATACAAGTGCAAAAGTGGTTTCCTGCACCAACACAAGTGCGAAAAGTGGTTTTTCAACACTAACACAAGTGCGAAAAGTGGTTTTTCAACACTAACACAAGTGCGAAAAGTGGTTTTTCAACACTAACACAAGTGCAAAAAGTGGTTTTTCCACACTAATACAAGTGCAAAAGTGGTTTTTCAACACTATCACAAGTGCAAAAAGTGTTTTTCCACACTAATACAAGTGCAAAAGTGGTTTTTCAACACTAACACAAGTGCAAAAAGTGGTTTTTCAACACTAACACAAGTGCGAAAAGTGGTTTTTCCACACTAATACAAGTGCAAAAGTGGTTTCCTGCACCAACACAAGTGCGAAAAGTGGTTTTTCAACACTAACACAAGTGCGAAAAGTGGTTTTTCAACACTAACACAAGTGCGAAAAGTGGTTTTTCCACACTAATACAAGTGCAAAAGTGGTTTCCTGCACCAACACAAGTGCGAAAAGTGGTTTTTCAACACTAACACAAGTGCGAAAAGTGGTTTTTCAACACTAACACAAGTGCGAAAAGTGGTTTTTCAACACTAACACAAGTGCGAAAAGTGGTTTTTCAACACTAACACAAGTGCGAAAAGTGGTTTTTCCACACTAATACAAGTGCAAAAGTGGTTTCCTGCACAAACACAAGTGCGAAAAGTGGTTTTTCAACACTAACACAAGTGCGAAAAGTGGTTTTTCAACACTATCACAAGTGCAAAAAGTGTTTTTTCCACACTAATACAAGTGCAAAAGTGGTTTCCTGCACCAACACAAGTGCAAAAAGTGGTTTTTCAACACTAACACAAGTGCGAAAAGTGGTTTTTCAACACTAACACAAGTGCGAAGTGTTTTTTCCACACTAATACAAGTGCAAAAGTGGTTTCCTGCACCAACACAAGTGTGAAAAGTGGTTTTTCAACACTAACACAAGTGCGAAAAGTGGTTTTTCAACACTAAAACAAGTGCGAAAAGTGGTTTTTCAACACTAACACAAGTGCGAAAAGTGGTTTTTCCACACTAATACAAGTGCAAAAGTGGTTTCCTGCACCAACACAAGTGCGAAAAGTGGTTTTTCAACACTAACACAAGTGCGAAAAGTGGTTTTTCAACACTAACACAAGTGCAAAAGTGGTTTCCTGCACCAACACAAGTGCGAAAAGTGGTTTTTCAACACTATCACAAGTGCAAAAAGTATTTTTTCCACACTAATACCAGTGCAAAAGTGGTTTCCTGCACCAACACAAGTGCAAAAAGTGGTTTTTCAACACTAACACAAGTGCGAAAAGTGTTTTTTCCACAATAATACAAGTGCAAAAGTGGTTTCCTGCTCCAACACAAGTGCGAAAAGTGGTTTTTCAACACTAACACAAGTGTGAAAAGTGATTTTTCAACACTAACACAAGTGCGAAAAGTGGTTTTTCCACACTAATACAAGTGCAAAAGTGGTTTCCTGCAACAACACAAGTGCGAAAAGTGGTTTTTCAACACTAACACAAGTGCGAAAAGTGGTTTTTCAACACGATCACAAGTGCAAAAAGTGTTTTTTCCACACTAATACAAGTGCAAAAGTGGTTTCCTGCACCAACACAAGTGCGAAAAGTGGTTTTTCAACACTAACACAAGTGCGAAAAGTGGTTTGTCTACACTAACACAAGTGCGAAAAGTGGTTTTTCAACACTAATACAATTGCAAAAGTGGTTTCCTGCACCAACACAAGTGCAAAAAGTGGTTTTTCAACACTAACACAAGTGCGAAAAGTGGTTTTTCGACACTATCACAAGTGCAAAAAGTGTTTTTTCCACACTAATACAAGTGCAAAAGTGGTTTCCTACACCAACACAAGTGTGAAAAGTGGTTTTTCAACACTAACACAAGTGCGAAAAGTGGTTTTTCAACACTAACACAAGTGCGAAAAGTGGTTTTTCCACACTAATACAAGTGCAAAAGTGGTTTCCTGCACCAACACAAGTGCGAAAAGTGGTTTTTCAACACTAACGCAAGTGCGAAAAGTGGTTTTTCAAGACTAATACAAGTGCAAAAGTGGTTTCCTGCACCAACACAAGTGCGAAAAGTGGTTTTTCAACACTAACATAAGTGCGAAAAGTGGTTTTTCAACACTATCACAAGTGCAAAAGGTGTTTTTTCCACACTAATACAAGTGCAAAAGTGGTTTCCTACACCAACACAAGTGTGAAAAGTGGTTTTTCAACACTAACACAAGTGCGAAAAGTGGTTTTTCAACACTAACACAAGTGCGAAAAGTGGTTTTTCCACACTAATACAAGTGCAAAAGTGGTTTCCTGCACCAACACAAGTGCGAAAAGTGGTTTTTCAACACTAACATAAGTGCGAAAAGTGGTTTTTCAACACTATCACAAGTGCAAAAAGTGTTTTTTCCACACTAATACAACTGCAAAAGTGGTTTCCTGCACCAACACAAGTGCGAAAAGTGGTTTTTCAACACTAACACAAGTGCGAAAAGTGGTTTTTCAACACTAACACAAGTGCGAAAAGTGGTTTTTCCACACTAATACAAGTGCAAAAGTGGTTTCCTGCACCAACACAAGTGCGAAAAGTGGTTTTTCAACACTAACAGAAGTGCGAAAAGTGGTTTTTCAACACTATAACAAGTGCAAAAAGTGTTTTTTCCACACTAATACAAGTGCAAAAGTGGTTTCCTGCACCAACACAAGTGCGAAAAGTGGTTTTTCAACACTAACACAAGTGCGAAAAGTGTTTTTTCAACACTAACACAAGTGCGAAGTGTTTTTTCCACACTAATACAAGTGCAAAAGTGGTTTCCTGCACCAACACAAGTGTGAAAAGTGGTTTTTCAACACTAACACAAGTGCGAAAAGTGTTTTTTCAACACTAACACAAGTGCGAAAAGTGGTTTTTCAACACTAACACAAGTGCGAAAAGTGGTTTTTCCACACTAATACATGTGCAAAAGTGGTTTCCTGCACCAACACAAGTGTGAAAATTGGTTTTTCAACACTAACACAAGTGCGAAAAGTGGTTTTTCAACACTAACACAAGTGCGAAAAGTGGTTTTTCCACACTAATACAAGTGCAAAAGTGGTTTCCTGCACCAACACAAGTGCGAAAAGTGGTTTTTCAACACTAACACAAGTGCGAAAAGTGGTTTTTCAACACTATCACAAGTGCAAAAAGTGTTTTTTCCACACTAATACAAGTGCAAAAGTGGTTTCCTGCACCAACACAAGTGCAAAAAGTGGTTTTTAAACACTAACACAAGTGCGAAAAGTGGTTTTTCAACACTAACACAAGTGCGAAAAGTGTTTTTTCCACACTAATACAAGTGCAAAAGTGGTTTCCTGCACCAACACAAGTGTGAAAAGTGGTTTTTCAACACTAACACAAGTGCAAAAAGTGGTTTTTCAACACTAACACAAGTGCGAAAAGTGGTTTTTCAACACTAACACAAGTGCGAAAAGTGGTTTTTCAACACTAATACAATTGCAAAAGTGGTTTCCTGCACCAACACAAGTGCAAAAAGTGGTTTTTCAACAGTAACACAAGTGCGAAAAGTGGTTTTTCAACACTATCACAAGTGCAAAAAGTGTTTTTTCCACACTAATACAAGTGCAAAAGTGGTTTCCTACACCAACACAAGTGTGAAAAGTGGTTTTTCAACACTAACACAAGTGCGAAAAGTGGTTTTTCAACACTAACACAAGTGCGAAAAGTGGTTTTTCCACACTAATACAAGTGCAAAAGTGTTTTCCTGCACCAACACAAGTGCGAAAAGTGGTTTTTCAACACTAACACAAGTGCGAAAAGTGGTTTTTCAATACTAATACAAGTGCAAAAGTGGTTTCCTGCACCAACACAAGTGCGAAAAGTGGTTTTTCAACACTAACATAAGTGCGAAAAGTGGTTTTTCAACACTATCACAAGTGCAAAAGGTATTTTTTCCACACTAATACAAGTGCAAAAGTGGTTTCCTACACCAACACAAGTGTGAAAAGTGGTTTTTCAACACTAACACAAGTGCGAAAAGTGGTTTTTCAACACTAACATAAGTGCGAAAAGTGGTTTTTCAACACTATCACAAGTGCAAAAAGTGTTTTTTCCACACTAATACAACTGCAAAAGTGGTTTTTCAACACTAACATAAGTGCGAAAAGTGGTTTTTCAACACTAACACAAGTGCGAAAAGTGGTTTTTCAATACTAATACAAGTGCAAAAGTGGTTTCCTGCACCAACACAAATGCGAAAGTGGTTTTTCAACACTAACACAAGTGCGAAAAGTGGTTTTTCAACACTATAACAAGTGCAAAAAGTGTTTTTTCCACACTAATACAAGTGCAAAAGTGGTTTCCTGCACCAACACAAGGGCGAAAAGTGGTTTTTCAACACTAACACAAGTGCGAAAAGTGTTTTTTCAACACTAACACAAGTGCGAAGTGTTTTTTCCACACTAATACAAGTGCAAAAGTGGTTTCCTGCACCAACACAAGTGTGAAAAGTGGTTTTTCAACACTAACACAAGTGCGAAAAGTGTTTTTTCAACACTAACACAAGTGCGAAAAGTGGTTTTTCAACACTAACACAAGTGCGAAAAGTGGTTTTTCCACACTAATACAAGTGCAAAAGTGGTTTCCTGCACCAACACAAGTGTGAAAAGTGGTTTTTCAACACTAACACAAGTGCGAAAAGTGGTTTTTCAACACTAACACAAGTGCGAAAAGTGGATTTTCCACTCTAATACAAGTGCAAAAGTGGTTTCCTGCACCAACACAAGTGCGAAAAGTGGTTTTTCAACACTAACACAAGTGCGAAAAGTGGTTTTTCAACACTATCACAAGTGCAAAAAGTGTTTTTTCCACACTAATACAAGTGCAAAAGTGGTTTCCTGCACCAACACAAGTGCAAAAAGTGGTTTTTCAACACTAACACAAGTGCGAAAAGTGGTTTTTCAACACTAACACAAGTGCGAAAAGTGTTTTTTCCACACTAATACAAGTGCAAAAGTGGTTTCCTGCACCAACACAAGTGTGAAAAGTGGTTTTTCAACACTAACACAAGTGCAAAAAGTGGTTTTTCAACACTAACACAAGTGCGAAAAGTGGTTTTTCAACACTAACACAAGTGCGAAAAGTGGTTTTTCAACACTAATACAATTGCAAAAGTGGTTTCCTGCACCAACACAAGTGCAAAAAGTGGTTTTTCAACAGTAACACAAGTGCGAAAAGTGGTTTTTCAACACTATCACAAGTGCAAAAAGTGTTTTTTCCACACTAATACAAGTGCAAAAGTGGTTTCCTACACCAACACAAGTGTGAAAAGTGGTTTTTCAACACTAACACAAGTGCGAAAAGTGGTTTTTCAACACTAACACAAGTGCGAAAAGTGGTTTTTCCACACTAATACAAGTGCAAAAGTGGTTTCCTGCACCAACACAAGTGCGAAAAGTGGTTTTTCAACACTAACACAAGTGCGAAAAGTGGTTTTTCAATACTAATACAAGTGCAAAAGTGGTTTCCTGCACCAACACAAGTGCGAAAAGTGGTTTTTCAACAATAACATAAGTGCGAAAAGTGGTTTTTCAACACTATCACAAGTGCAAAAGGTGTTTTTTCCACACTAATACAAGTGCAAAAGTGGTTTACTACACCAACACAAGTGTGAAAAGTGGTTTTTCAACACTAACACAAGTGCGAAAAGTGGTTTTTCAACACTAACACAAGTGCGAAAAGTGGTTTTTCCACACTAATACAAGTGCAAAAGTGGTTTCCTGCACCAACACAAGTGCGAAAAGTGGTTTTTCAACACTAACATAAGTGCGAAAAGTGGTTTTTCAACACTATCACAAGTGCAAAAAGTGTTTTTTCCACACTATCACTCATGAAAAAAGTGCTTTTTCCACACTAATACAAGTGCAAAAGTGGTTTCCTGCACCAACACAAGTGCGAAAAGTGGTTTTTCAACACTAACACAAGTGCGAAAAGTGGTTTTTCAACACTAACACAAGTGCGAAAAGTGGTTTTTCAACACTAACACAAGTGCGAAAAGTGGTTTTTCAACACTAATACAATTGCAAAAGTGGTTTCCTGCACCAACACAAGTGCAAAAAGTGGTTTTTCAACACTAACACAAGTGCGAAAAGTGGTTTTTCAACACTATCACAGGTGCAAAAAGTGTTTTTTCCACACTAATACAAGTGCAAAAGTGGTTTCCTACACCAACACAAGTGTGAAAAGTGGTTTTTCAACACTAACACAAGTGCGAAAAGTGGTTTTTCAACACTAACACAAGTGCGAAAAGTGGTTTTTCCACACTAATACAAGTGCAAAAGTGGTTTCCTGCACCAACACAAGTGCGAAAAGAGGTTTTTCAACACTAACACAAGTGCGAAAAGTGGTTTTTCAATACTAATACAAGTGCAAAAGTGGTTTCCTGCACCAACACAAGTGCGAAAAGTGGTTTTTCAACACTAACATAAGTGCGAAAAGTGGTTTTTCAACACTATCACAAGTGCAAAAGGTGTTTTTTCCACACTAATACTAGTGCAAAAGTGGTTTCCTACACCAACACAAGTGTGAAAAGTGGTTTTTCAACACTAACACAAGTGCGAAAAGTGGTTTTTCAACACTAACACAAGTGCGAAAAGTGGTTTTTCCACACTAATACAAGTGCAAAAGTGGTTTCCTGCACCAACACAAGTGCGAAAAGTGGTTTTTCAACACTAACACAAGTGCGAAAAGTGGTTTTTCAACACTAACACAAGTGCGAAAAGTGGTTTTTCCACACTAATACAAGTGCAAAAGTGGTTTCCTGCACCAACACAAGTGCGAAAAGTGGTTTTTCAACACTAACACAAGTGCGAAAAGTGGTTTTTCAACACTATCACAAGTGCAAAAAGTGTTTTTTCCACACTAATACAAGTGCAAAAGTGGTTTCCTGCACCAACACAAGTGCAAAAAGTGGTTTTTCAACACTAACACAAGTGCAAAAAGTGGTTTTTCAACACTAACACAAGTGCGAAAAGTGTTTTTTCCACACTAATACAAGTGCAAAAGTGGTTTCCTGCACCAACACAAGTGTGAAAAGTGGTTTTTCAACACTAACACAAGTGCAAAAAGTGGTTTTTCAACACTAACACAAGTGCGAAAAGTGGTTTTTCAACACTAACACAAGTGCGAAAAGTGGTTTTTCAACACTAATACAATTGCAAAAGTGGTTTCCTGCACCAACACAAGTGCAAAAAGTGGTTTTTCAACAGTAACACAAGTGCGAAAAGTGGTTTTTCAACACTATCACAAGTGCGAAAAGTGTTTTTTCCACACTAATACAAGTGCAAAAGTGGTTTCCTACACCAACACAAGTGTGAAAAGTGGTTTTTCAACACTAACACAAGTGCGAAAAGTGGTTTTTCAACACTAACACAAGTGCGAAAAGTGGTTTTTCCACACTAATACAAGTGCAAAAGTGTTTTCCTGCACCAACACAAGTGCGAAAAGTGGTTTTTCAACACTAACACAAGTGCGAAAAGTGGTTTTTCAATACTAATACAAGTGCAAAAGTGGTTTCCTGCACCAACACAAGTGCGAAAAGTGGTTTTTCAACACTAACATAAGTGCGAAAAGTGGTTTTTCAACACTATCACAAGTGCAAAAGGTGTTTTTTCCACACTAATACAAGTGCAAAAGTGGTTTCCTACACCAACACAAGTGTGAAAAGTGGTTTTTCAACACTAACACAAGTGCGAAAAGTGGTTTTTCAACACTAACACAAGTGCGAAAAGTGGTTTTTCCACACTAATACAAGTGCAAAAGTGGTTTCCTGCACCAACACAAGTGCGAAAAGTGGTTTTTCAACAATAACATAAGTGCGAAAAGTGGTTTTTCAACACTATCACAAGTGCAAAAGGTGTTTTTTCCACACTAATACAAGTGCAAAAGTGGTTTCCTACACCAACACAAGTGTGAAAAGTGGTTTTTCAACACTAACACAAGTGCGAAAAGTGGTTTTTCAACACTAACACAAGTGCGAAAAGTGGTTTTTTCCACACTAATACAAGTGCAAAAGTGGTTTCCTGCACCAACACAAGTGCGAAAAGTGGTTTTTCAACACTAACATAAGTGCGAAAAGTGGTTTTTCAACACTATCACAAAGTGCAAAAAGTGTTTTTTCCACACTAATACAACTGCAAAAGTGGTTTCCTGCACCAACACAAGTGCGAAAAGTGGTTTTTCAACACTAACACAAGTGCGAAAAGTGGTTTTTCAACACTAACACAAGTGCGAAAAGTGGTTTTTCCACACTAATATAAGTGCAAAAGTGGTTTCCTGCACCAACACAAATGCGAAAAGTGGTTTTTCAACACTAACACAAGTGCGAAAAGTGGTTTTTCAACACTATAACAAGTGCAAAAAGTGTTTTTTCCACACTAATACAAGTGCAAAAGTGGTTTCCTGCACCAACACAAGTGTGAAAAGTGGTTTTTCAACACTAACACAAGTGCGAAAAGTGTTTTTTCAACACTAACACAAGTGCGAAAAGTGGTTTTTCAACACTAACACAAGTGCGAAAAGTGGTTTTCCCACACTAATACAAGTGCAAAAGTGGTTTCCTGCACCAACACAAGTGTGAAAAGTGGTTTTTCAACATTAACACAAGTGCGAAAAGTGGTTTTTCAACACTAACACAAGTGCGAAAAGTGGTTTTTCAATACTAATACAAGTGCAAAAGTGGTTTCCTGCACCAACACAAGTGTGAAAAGTGGTTTTTCAACACTAACACAAGTGCGAAAAGTGGTTTTTCAACACTAACACAAGTGCGAAAAGTGGATTTTCCACTCTAATACAAGTGCAAAAGTGGTTTCCTGCACCAACACAAGTGCGAAAAGTGGTTTTTCAACACTAACACAAGTGCGAAAAGTGGTTTTTCAACACTATCACAAGTGCAAAAAGTGTTTTTTCCACACTAATACAAGTGCAAAAGTGGTTTCTTGCACCAACACAAGTGCAAAAAGTGGTTTTTCAACACTAACACAAGTGCGAAAAGTGGTTTTTCAACACTAACACAAGTGCGAAAAGTGTTTTTTCCACACTAATACAAGTGCAAAAGTGGTTTCCTGCACCAACACAAGTGTGAAAAGTGGTTTTTCAACACTAACACAAGTGCAAAAAGTGGTTTTTCAACACTAACACAAGTGCGAAAAGTGGTTTTTCAACACTAACACAAGTGCGAAAAGTGGTTTTTCAACACTAATACAATTGCAAAAGTGGTTTCCTGCACCAACACAAGTGCAAAAAGTGGTTTTTCAACAGTAACACAAGTGCGAAAAGTGGTTTTTCAACACTATCACAAGTGCAAAAAGTGTTTTTTCCACACTAATACAAGTGCAAAAGTGGTTTCCTACACCAACACAAGTGTGAAAAGTGGTTTTTCAACACTAACACAAGTGCGAAAAGTGGTTTTTCAACACTAACACAAGTGCGAAAAGTGGTTTTTCCACACTAATACAAGTGCAAAAGTGGTTTCCTGCACCAACACAAGTGCGAAAAGTGGTTTTTCAACACTAACACAAGTGCGAAAAGTGGTTTTTCAATACTAATACAAGTGCAAAAGTGGTTTCCTGCACCAACACAAGTGCGAAAAGTGGTTTTTCAACACTAACATAAGTGCGAAAAGTGGTTTTTCAACACTATCACAAGTGCAAAAGGTGTTTTTTCCACACTAATACAAGTGCAAAAGTGGTTTACTACACCAACACAAGTGTGAAAAGTGGTTTTTCAACACTAACACAAGTGCGAAAAGTGGTTTTTCAACACTAACACAAGTGCGAAAAGTGGTTTTTCCACACTAATACAAGTGCAAAAGTGGTTTCCTGCACCAACACAAGTGCGAAAAGTGGTTTTTCAACACTAAGATAAGTGCGAAAAGTGGTTTTTCAACACTATCACAAGTGCAAAAAGTGTTTTTTCCACACTATCACTCGTGAAAAAAGTGCTTTTTCCACACTAATACAAGTGCAAAAGTGGTTTCCTGCACCAACACAAGTGCGAAAAGTGGTTTTTCAACACTAACACAAGTGCGAAAAGTGGTTTTTCAACACTAACACAAGTGCGAAAAGTGGTTTTTCAACACTAACACAAATGCGAAAAGTGGTTTTTCAACACTAATACAATTGCAAAAGTGGTTTCCTGCACCAACACAAGTGCAAAAAGTGGTTTTTCAACACTAACACAAGTGCGAAAAGTGGTTTTTCAACACTATCACAGGTGCAAAAAGTGTTTTTTCCACACTAATACAAGTGCAAAAGTGGTTTCCTACACCAACACAAGTGTGAAAAGTGGTTTTTCAACACTAACACAAGTGCGAAAAGTGGTTTTTCAACACTAACACAAGTGCGAAAAGTGGTTTTTCCACACTAATACAAGTGCAAAAGTGGTTTCCTGCACCAACACAAGTGCGAAAAGTGGTTTTTCAACACTAACAGAAGTGCGAAAAGTGGTTTTTCAACACTATAACAAGTGCAAAAAGTGTTTTTTCCACACTAATACAAGTGCAAAAGTGGTTTCCTGCACCAACACAAGTGCGAAAAGTGGTTTTTCAACACTAACACAAGTGCGAAAAGTGTTTTTTCAACACTAACACAAGTGCGAAGTGTTTTTTCCACACTAATACAAGTGCAAAAGTGGTTTCCTGCACCAACACAAGTGTGAAAAGTGGTTTTTCAACACTAACACAAGTGCGAAAAGTGTTTTTTCAACACTAACACAAGTGCGAAAAGTGGTTTTTCAACACTAACACAAGTGCGAAAAGTGGTTTTTCCACACTAATACATGTGCAAAAGTGGTTTCCTGCACCAACACAAGTGTGAAAATTGGTTTTTCAACACTAACACAAGTGCGAAAAGTGGTTTTTCAACACTAACACAAGTGCGAAAAGTGGTTTTTCCACACTAATACAAGTGCAAAAGTGGTTTCCTGCACCAACACAAGTGCGAAAAGTGGTTTTTCAACACTAACACAAGTGCGAAAAGTGGTTTTTCAACACTATCACAAGTGCAAAAAGTGTTTTTTCCACACTAATACAAGTGCAAAAGTGGTTTCCTGCACCAACACAAGTGCAAAAAGTGGTTTTTAAACACTAACACAAGTGCGAAAAGTGGTTTTTCAACACTAACACAAGTGCGAAAAGTGTTTTTTCCACACTAATACAAGTGCAAAAGTGGTTTCCTGCACCAACACAAGTGTGAAAAGTGGTTTTTCAACACTAACACAAGTGCAAAAAGTGGTTTTTCAACACTAACACAAGTGCGAAAAGTGGTTTTTCAACACTAACACAAGTGCGAAAAGTGGTTTTTCAACACTAATACAATTGCAAAAGTGGTTTCCTGCACCAACACAAGTGCAAAAAGTGGTTTTTCAACAGTAACACAAGTGCGAAAAGTGGTTTTTCAACACTATCACAAGTGCAAAAAGTGTTTTTTCCACACTAATACAAGTGCAAAAGTGGTTTCCTACACCAACACAAGTGTGAAAAGTGGTTTTTCAACACTAACACAAGTGCGAAAAGTGGTTTTTCAACACTAACACAAGTGCGAAAAGTGGTTTTTCCACACTAATACAAGTGCAAAAGTGTTTTCCTGCACCAACACAAGTGCGAAAAGTGGTTTTTCAACACTAACACAAGTGCGAAAAGTGGTTTTTCAATACTAATACAAGTGCAAAAGTGGTTTCCTGCACCAACACAAGTGCGAAAAGTGGTTTTTCAACACTAACATAAGTGCGAAAAGTGGTTTTTCAACACTATCACAAGTGCAAAAGGTGTTTTTTCCACACTAATACAAGTGCAAAAGTGGTTTCCTACACCAACACAAGTGTGAAAAGTGGTTTTTCAACACTAACACAAGTGCGAAAAGTGGTTTTTCAACACTAACATAAGTGCGAAAAGTGGTTTTTCAACACTATCACAAGTGCAAAAAGTGTTTTTTCCACACTAATACAACTGCAAAAGTGGTTTTTCAACACTAACATAAGTGCGAAAAGTGGTTTTTCAACACTAACACAAGTGCGAAAAGTGGTTTTTCAATACTAATACAAGTGCAAAAGTGGTTTCCTGCACCAACACAAATGCGAAAAGTGGTTTTTCAACACTAACACAAGTGCGAAAAGTGGTTTTTCAACACTATAACAAGTGCAAAAAGTGTTTTTTCCACACTAATACAAGTGCAAAAGTGGTTTCCTGCACCAACACAAGGGCGAAAAGTGGTTTTTCAACACTAACACAAGTGCGAAAAGTGTTTTTTCAACACTAACACAAGTGCGAAGTGTTTTTTCCACACTAATACAAGTGCAAAAGTGGTTTCCTGCACCAACACAAGTGTGAAAAGTGGTTTTTCAACACTAACACAAGTGCGAAAAGTGTTTTTTCAACACTAACACAAGTGCGAAAAGTGGTTTTTCAACACTAACACAAGTGCGAAAAGTGGTTTTTCCACACTAATACAAGTGCAAAAGTGGTTTCCTGCACCAACACAAGTGTGAAAAGTGGTTTTTCAACACTAACACAAGTGCGAAAAGTGGTTTTTCAACACTAACACAAGTGCGAAAAGTGGATTTTCCACTCTAATACAAGTGCAAAAGTGGTTTCCTGCACCAACACAAGTGCGAAAAGTGGTTTTTCAACACTAACACAAGTGCGAAAAGTGGTTTTTCAACACTATCACAAGTGCAAAAAGTGTTTTTTCCACACTAATACAAGTGCAAAAGTGGTTTCCTGCACCAACACAAGTGCAAAAAGTGGTTTTTCAACACTAACACAAGTGCGAAAAGTGGTTTTTCAACACTAACACAAGTGCGAAAAGTGTTTTTTCCACACTAATACAAGTGCAAAAGTGGTTTCCTGCACCAACACAAGTGTGAAAAGTGGTTTTTCAACACTAACACAAGTGCAAAAAGTGGTTTTTCAACACTAACACAAGTGCGAAAAGTGGTTTTTCAACACTAACACAAGTGCGAAAAGTGGTTTTTCAACACTAATACAATTGCAAAAGTGGTTTCCTGCACCAACACAAGTGTGAAAAGTGGTTTTTCAACAGTAACACAAGTGCGAAAAGTGGTTTTTCAACACTATCACAAGTGCAAAAAGTGTTTTTTCCACACTAATACAAGTGCAAAAGTGGTTTCCTACACCAACACAAGTGCGAAAAGTGGTTTTTCAACACTAACACAAGTGCGAAAAGTGGTTTTTCAATACTAATACAAGTGCAAAAGTGGTTTCCTGCACCAACACAAGTGCGAAAAGTGGTTTTTCAACACTAACACAAGTGCGAAAAGTGGTTTTTCAACACTAACACAAGTGCGAAAAGTGGTTTTTCAACACTAACACAAGTGCGAAAAGTGGTTTTTCCACACTAATACAAGTGCAAAAGTGGTTTCCTGCACCAACACAAGTGCGAAAAGTGGTTTTTCAACACTAACACAAGTGCGAAAAGTGGTTTTTCAATACTAATACAAGTGCAAAAGTGGTTTCCTGCACCAACACAAGTGCGAAAAGTGGTTTTTCAACACTAACATAAGTGCGAAAAGTGGTTTTTCAACACTATCACAAGTGCAAAAGGTGTTTTTTCCACACTAATACAAGTGCAAAAGTGGTTTACTACACCAACACAAGTGTGAAAAGTGGTTTTTCAACACTAACACAAGTGCGAAAAGTGGTTTTTCAACACTAACACAAGTGCGAAAAGTGGTTTTTCCACACTAATACAAGTGCAAAAGTGGTTTCCTGCACCAACACAAGTGCGAAAAGTGGTTTTTCAACACTAAGATAAGTGCGAAAAGTGGTTTTTCAACACTATCACAAGTGCAAAAAGTGTTTTTTCCACACTATCACTCGTGAAAAAAGTGCTTTTTCCACACTAATACAAGTGCAAAAGTGGTTTCCTGCACCAACACAAGTGCGAAAAGTGGTTTTTCAACACTAACACAAGTGCGAAAAGTGGTTTTTCAACACTAACACAAGTGCGAAAAGTGGTTTTTCAACACTAACACAAATGCGAAAAGTGGTTTTTCAACACTAATACAATTGCAAAAGTGGTTTCCTGCACCAACACAAGTGCAAAAAGTGGTTTTTCAACACTAACACAAGTGCGAAAAGTGGTTTTTCAACACTATCACAGGTGCAAAAAGTGTTTTTTCCACACTAATACAAGTGCAAAAGTGGTTTCCTACACCAACACAAGTGTGAAAAGTGGTTTTTCAACACTAACACAAGTGCGAAAAGTGGTTTTTCAACACTAACACAAGTGCGAAAAGTGGTTTTTCCACACTAATACAAGTGCAAAAGTGGTTTCCTGCACCAACACAAGTGCGAAAAGTGGTTTTTCAACACTAACAGAAGTGCGAAAAGTGGTTTTTCAACACTATAACAAGTGCAAAAAGTGTTTTTTCCACACTAATACAAGTGCAAAAGTGGTTTCCTGCACCAACACAAGTGCGAAAAGTGGTTTTTCAACACTAACACAAGTGCGAAAAGTGTTTTTTCAACACTAACACAAGTGCGAAGTGTTTTTTCCACACTAATACAAGTGCAAAAGTGGTTTCCTGCACCAACACAAGTGTGAAAAGTGGTTTTTCAACACTAACACAAGTGCGAAAAGTGTTTTTTCAACACTAACACAAGTGCGAAAAGTGGTTTTTCAACACTAACACAAGTGCGAAAAGTGGTTTTTCCACACTAATACATGTGCAAAAGTGGTTTCCTGCACCAACACAAGTGTGAAAATTGGTTTTTCAACACTAACACAAGTGCGAAAAGTGGTTTTTCAACACTAACACAAGTGCGAAAAGTGGTTTTTCCACACTAATACAAGTGCAAAAGTGGTTTCCTGCACCAACACAAGTGCGAAAAGTGGTTTTTCAACACTAACACAAGTGCGAAAAGTGGTTTTTCAACACTATCACAAGTGCAAAAAGTGTTTTTTCCACACTAATACAAGTGCAAAAGTGGTTTCCTGCACCAACACAAGTGCAAAAAGTGGTTTTTAAACACTAACACAAGTGCGAAAAGTGGTTTTTCAACACTAACACAAGTGCGAAAAGTGTTTTTTCCACACTAATACAAGTGCAAAAGTGGTTTCCTGCACCAACACAAGTGTGAAAAGTGGTTTTTCAACACTAACACAAGTGCAAAAAGTGGTTTTTCAACACTAACACAAGTGCGAAAAGTGGTTTTTCAACACTAACACAAGTGCGAAAAGTGGTTTTTCAACACTAATACAATTGCAAAAGTGGTTTCCTGCACCAACACAAGTGCAAAAAGTGGTTTTTCAACAGTAACACAAGTGCGAAAAGTGGTTTTTCAACACTATCACAAGTGCAAAAAGTGTTTTTTCCACACTAATACAAGTGCAAAAGTGGTTTCCTACACCAACACAAGTGTGAAAAGTGGTTTTTCAACACTAACACAAGTGCGAAAAGTGGTTTTTCAACACTAACACAAGTGCGAAAAGTGGTTTTTCCACACTAATACAAGTGCAAAAGTGTTTTCCTGCACCAACACAAGTGCGAAAAGTGGTTTTTCAACACTAACACAAGTGCGAAAAGTGGTTTTTCAATACTAATACAAGTGCAAAAGTGGTTTCCTGCACCAACACAAGTGCGAAAAGTGGTTTTTCAACACTAACATAAGTGCGAAAAGTGGTTTTTCAACACTATCACAAGTGCAAAAGGTGTTTTTTCCACACTAATACAAGTGCAAAAGTGGTTTCCTACACCAACACAAGTGTGAAAAGTGGTTTTTCAACACTAACACAAGTGCGAAAAGTGGTTTTTCAACACTAACATAAGTGCGAAAAGTGGTTTTTCAACACTATCACAAGTGCAAAAAGTGTTTTTTCCACACTAATACAACTGCAAAAGTGGTTTTTCAACACTAACATAAGTGCGAAAAGTGGTTTTTCAACACTAACACAAGTGCGAAAAGTGGTTTTTCAATACTAATACAAGTGCAAAAGTGGTTTCCTGCACCAACACAAATGCGAAAAGTGGTTTTTCAACACTAACACAAGTGCGAAAAGTGGTTTTTCAACACTATAACAAGTGCAAAAAGTGTTTTTTCCACACTAATACAAGTGCAAAAGTGGTTTCCTGCACCAACACAAGGGCGAAAAGTGGTTTTTCAACACTAACACAAGTGCGAAAAGTGTTTTTTCAACACTAACACAAGTGCGAAGTGTTTTTTCCACACTAATACAAGTGCAAAAGTGGTTTCCTGCACCAACACAAGTGTGAAAAGTGGTTTTTCAACACTAACACAAGTGCGAAAAGTGTTTTTTCAACACTAACACAAGTGCGAAAAGTGGTTTTTCAACACTAACACAAGTGCGAAAAGTGGTTTTTCCACACTAATACAAGTGCAAAAGTGGTTTCCTGCACCAACACAAGTGTGAAAAGTGGTTTTTCAACACTAACACAAGTGCGAAAAGTGGTTTTTCAACACTAACACAAGTGCGAAAAGTGGATTTTCCACTCTAATACAAGTGCAAAAGTGGTTTCCTGCACCAACACAAGTGCGAAAAGTGGTTTTTCAACACTAACACAAGTGCGAAAAGTGGTTTTTCAACACTATCACAAGTGCAAAAAGTGTTTTTTCCACACTAATACAAGTGCAAAAGTGGTTTCCTGCACCAACACAAGTGCAAAAAGTGGTTTTTCAACACTAACACAAGTGCGAAAAGTGGTTTTTCAACACTAACACAAGTGCGAAAAGTGTTTTTTCCACACTAATACAAGTGCAAAAGTGGTTTCCTGCACCAAAACAAGTGTGAAAAGTGGTTTTTCAACACTAACACAAGTGCAAAAAGTGGTTTTTCAACACTAACACAAGTGCGAAAAGTGGTTTTTCAACACTAACACAAGTGCGAAAAGTGGTTTTTTCAACACTAATACAATTGCAAAAGTGGTTTCCTGCACCAACACAAGTGCAAAAAGTGGTTTTTCAACAGTAACACAAGTGCGAAAAGTGGTTTTTCAACACTATCACAAGTGCAAAAAGTGTTTTTTCCACACTAATACAAGTGCAAAAGTGGTTTTCCTACACCAACACAAGTGTGAAAAGTGGTTTTTCAACACTAACACAAGTGCGAAAAGTGGTTTTTCAACACTAACACAAGTGCGAAAAGTGGTTTTTCCACACTAATACAAGTGCAAAAGTGGTTTCCTGCACCAACACAAGTGCGAAAAGTGGTTTTTCAACACTAACACAAGTGCGAAAAGTGGTTTTTCAATACTAATACAAGTGCAAAAGTGGTTTCCTGCACCAACACAAGTGCGAAAAGTGGTTTTTCAACAATAACATAAGTGCGAAAAGTGGTTTTTCAACACTATCACAAGTGCAAAAGGTGTTTTTTCCACACTAATACAAGTGCAAAAGTGGTTTACTACACCAACACAAGTGTGAAAAGTGGTTTTTCAACACTAACACAAGTGCGAAAAGTGGTTTTTCAACACTAACACAAGTGCGAAAAGTGGTTTTTCCACACTAATACAAGTGCAAAAGTGGTTTCCTGCACCAATACAAGTGCGAAAAGTGGTTTTTCAACACTAACATAAGTGCGAAAAGTGGTTTTTCAACACTATCACAAGTGCAAAAAGTGTTTTTTTCCACACTATCACTCATGAAAAAAGTGCTTTTTCCACACTAATACAAGTGCAAAAGTGGTTTCCTGCACCAACACAAGTGCGAAAAGTGGTTTTTCAACACTAACACAAGTGCGAAAAGTGGTTTTTCAACACTAACACAAGTGCGAAAAGTGGTTTTTCAACACTAACACAAGTGCGAAAAGTGGTTTTTCAACACTAATACAATTGCAAAAGTGGTTTCCTGCACCAACACAAGTGCAAAAAGTGGTTTTTCAACACTAACACAAGTGCGAAAAGTGGTTTTTCAACACTATCACAGGTGAAAAAGTGTTTTTTCCACACTAATACAAGTGCAAAAGTGGTTTCCTACACCAACACAAGTGTGAAAAGTGGTTTTTCAACACTAACACAAGTGCGAAAAGTGGTTTTTCAACACTAACACAAGTGCGAAAAGTGGTTTTTCCACACTAATACAAGTGCAAAAGTGGTTTCCTGCACCAACACAAGTGCGAAAAGTGGTTTTTCAACACTAACACAAGTGCGAAAAGTGGTTTTTCAATACTAATACAAGTGCAAAAGTGGTTTCCTGCACCAACACAAGTGCGAAAAGTGGTTTTTCAACACTAACATAAGTGCGAAAAGTGGTTTTTCAACACTATCACAAGTGCAAAAGGTGTTTTTTCCACACTAATACTAGTGCAAAAGTGGTTTCCTACACCAACACAAGTGTGAAAAGTGGTTTTTCAACACTAACACAAGTGCGAAAAGTGGTTTTTCAACACTAACACAAGTGCGAAAAGTGGTTTTTCCACACTAATACAAGTGCAAAAGTGGTTTCCTGCACCAACACAAGTGCGAAAAGTGGTTTTTCAACACTAACACAAGTGCGAAAAGTGGTTTTTCAACACTAACACAAGTGCGAAAAGTGGTTTTTCCACACTAATACAAGTGCAAAAGTGGTTTCCTGCACCAACACAAGTGCGAAAAGTGGTTTTTCAACACTAACACAAGTGCGAAAAGTGGTTTTTCAACACTATCACAAGTGCAAAAAGTGTTTTTTCCACACTAATACAAGTGCAAAAGTGGTTTCCTGCACCAACACAAGTGCAAAAAGTGGTTTTTCAACACTAACACAAGTGCGAAAAGTGGTTTTTCAACACTAACACAAGTGCGAAAAGTGTTTTTTCCACACTAATACAAGTGCAAAAGTGGTTTCCTGCACCAACACAAGTGTGAAAAGTGGTTTTTCAACACGAACACAAGTGCAAAAAGTGGTTTTTCAACACTAACACAAGTGCGAAAAGTGGTTTTTCAACACTAACACAAGTGCGAAAAGTGGTTTTTCAACACTAATACAATTGCAAAAGTGGTTTCCTGCACCAACACAAGTGCAAAAAGTGGTTTTTCAACAGTAACACAAGTGCGAAAAGTGGTTTTTCAACACTATCACAAGTGCGAAAAGTGTTTTTTCCACACTAATACAAGTGCAAAAGTGGTTTCCTACACCAACACAAGTGTGAAAAGTGGTTTTTCAACACTAACACAAGTGCGAAAAGTGGTTTTTCAACACTAACACAAGTGCGAAAAGTGGTTTTTCCACACTAATACAAGTGCAAAAGTGTTTTCCTGCACCAACACAAGTGCGAAAAGTGGTTTTTCAACACTAACACAAGTGCGAAAAGTGGTTTTTCAATACTAATACAAGTGCAAAAGTGGTTTCCTGCACCAACACAAGTGCGAAAAGTGGTTTTTCAACACTAACATAAGTGCGAAAAGTGGTTTTTCAACACTATCACAAGTGCAAAAGGTGTTTTTTCCACACTAATACAAGTGCAAAAGTGGTTTCCTACACCAACACAAGTGTGAAAAGTGGTTTTTCAACACTAACACAAGTGCGAAAAGTGGTTTTTCAACACTAACACAAGTGCGAAAAGTGGTTTTTCCACACTAATACAAGTGCAAAAGTGGTTTCCTGCACCAACACAAGTGCGAAAAGTGGTTTTTCAACAATAACATAAGTGCGAAAAGTGGTTTTTCAACACTATCACAAGTGCAAAAGGTGTTTTTTCCACACTAATACAAGTGCAAAAGTGGTTTCCTACACCAACACAAGTGTGAAAAGTGGTTTTTCAACACTAACACAAGTGCGAAAAGTGGTTTTTCAACACTAACACAAGTGCGAAAAGTGGTTTTTTCCACACTAATACAAGTGCAAAAGTGGTTTCCTGCACCAACACAAGTGCGAAAAGTGGTTTTTCAACACTAACATAAGTGCGAAAAGTGGTTTTTCAACACTATCACAAGTGCAAAAAGTGTTTTTTCCACACTAATACAACTGCAAAAGTGGTTTCCTGCACCAACACAAGTGCGAAAAGTGGTTTTTCAACACTAACACAAGTGCGAAAAGTGGTTTTTCAACACTAACACAAGTGCGAAAAGTGGTTTTTCCACACTAATATAAGTGCAAAAGTGGTTTCCTGCACCAACACAAATGCGAAAAGTGGTTTTTCAACACTAACACAAGTGCGAAAAGTGGTTTTTCAACACTATAACAAGTGCAAAAAGTGTTTTTTCCACACTAATACAAGTGCAAAAGTGGTTTCCTGCACCAACACAAGTGTGAAAAGTGGTTTTTCAACACTAACACAAGTGCGAAAAGTGTTTTTTCAACACTAACACAAGTGCGAAAAGTGGTTTTTCAACACTAACACAAGTGCGAAAAGTGGTTTTTCCACACTAATACAAGTGCAAAAGTGGTTTCCTGCACCAACACAAGTGTGAAAAGTGGTTTTTCAACATTAACACAAGTGCGAAAAGTGGTTTTTCAACACTAACACAAGTGCGAAAAGTGGTTTTTCAATACTAATACAAGTGCAAAAGTGGTTTCCTGCACCAACACAAGTGTGAAAAGTGGTTTTTCAACACTAACACAAGTGCGAAAAGTGGTTTTTCAACACTAACACAAGTGCGAAAAGTGGATTTTCCACTCTAATACAAGTGCAAAAGTGGTTTCCTGCACCAACACAAGTGCGAAAAGTGGTTTTTCAACACTAACACAAGTGCAAAAAGTGGTTTTTCAACACTATCACAAGTGCAAAAAGTGTTTTTTCCACACTAATACAAGTGCAAAAGTGGTTTCCTGCACCAACACAAGTGCAAAAAGTGGTTTTTCAACACTAACACAAGTGCGAAAAGTGGTTTTTCAACACTAACACAAGTGCGAAAAGTGTTTTTTCCACACTAATACAAGTGCAAAAGTGGTTTCCTGCACCAACACAAGTGTGAAAAGTGGTTTTTCAACACTAACACAAGTGCAAAAAGTGGTTTTTCAACACTAACACAAGTGCGAAAAGTGGTTTTTCAACACTAACACAAGTGCGAAAAGTGGTTTTTCAACACTAATACAATTGCAAAAGTGGTTTCCTGCACCAACACAAGTGCAAAAAGTGGTTTTTCAACAGTAACACAAGTGCGAAAAGTGGTTTTTCAACACTATCACAAGTGCAAAAAGTGTTTTTTCCACACTAATACAAGTGCAAAAGTGGTTTCCTACACCAACACAAGTGTGAAAAGTGGTTTTTCAACACTAACACAAGTGCGAAAAGTGGTTTTTCAACACTAACACAAGTGCGAAAAGTGGTTTTTCCACACTAATACAAGTGCAAAAGTGGTTTCCTGCACCAACACAAGTGCGAAAAGTGGTTTTTCAACACTAACACAAGTGCGAAAAGTGGTTTTTCAATACTAATACAAGTGCAAAAGTGGTTTCCTGCACCAACACAAGTGCGAAAAGTGGTTTTTCAACACTAACATAAGTGCGAAAAGTGGTTTTTCAACACTATCACAAGTGCAAAAGGTGTTTTTTCCACACTAATACAAGTGCAAAAGTGGTTTACTACACCAACACAAGTGTGAAAAGTGGTTTTTCAACACTAACACAAGTGCGAAAAGTGGTTTTTCAACACTAACACAAGTGCGAAAAGTGGTTTTTCCACACTAATACAAGTGCAAAAGTGGTTTCCTGCACCAAGACAAGTGCGAAAAGTGGTTTTTCAACACTAAGATAAGTGCGAAAAGTGGTTTTTCAACACTATCACAAGTGCAAAAAGTGTTTTTTCCACACTATCACTCGTGAAAAAAGTGCTTTTTCCACACTAATACAAGTGCAAAAGTGGTTTCCTGCACCAACACAAGTGCGAAAAGTGGTTTTTCAACACTAACACAAGTGCGAAAAGTGGTTTTTCAACACTAACACAAGTGCGAAAAGTGGTTTTTCAACACTAACACAAGTGCGAAAAGTGGTTTTTCAACACTAATACAATTGCAAAAGTGGTTTCCTGCACCAACACAAGTGCAAAAAGTGGTTTTTCAACACTAACACAAGTGCGAAAAGTGGTTTTTCAACACTATCACAGGTGCAAAAAGTGTTTTTTCCACACTAATACAAGTGCAAAAGTGGTTTCCTACACCAACACAAGTGTGAAAAGTGGTTTTTCAACACTAACACAAGTGCGAAAAGTGGTTTTTCAACACTAACACAAGTGCGAAAAGTGGTTTTTCCACACTAATACAAGTGCAAAAGTGGTTTCCTGCACCAACACAAGTGCGAAAAGTGGTTTTTCAACACTAACACAAGTGCGAAAAGTGGTTTTTCAATACTAATACAAGTGCAAAAGTGGTTTCCTGCACCAACACAAGTGCGAAAAGTGGTTTTTCAACACTAACATAAGTGCGAAAAGTGGTTTTTCAACACTATCACAAGTGCAAAAGGTGTTTTTTCCACACTAATACTAGTGCAAAAGTGGTTTCCTACACCAACACAAGTGTGAAAAGTGGTTTTTCAACACTAACACAAGTGCGAAAAGTGGTTTTTCAACACTAACACAAGTGCGAAAAGTGGTTTTTCCACACTAATACAAGTGCAAAAGTGGTTTCCTGCACCAACACAAGTGCGAAAAGTGGTTTTTCAACACTAACACAAGTGCGAAAAGTGGTTTTTCAACACTAACACAAGTGCGAAAAGTGGTTTTTGCCACACTAATACAAGTGCAAAAGTGGTTTCCTGCACCAACACAAGTGCGAAAAGTGGTTTTTCAACACTAACACAAGTGCGAAAAGTGGTTTTTCAACACTATCACAAGTGCAAAAAGTGTTTTTTCCACACTAATACAACTGCAAAAGTGGTTTCCTGCACCAACACAAGTGCGAAAAGTGGTTTTTCAACACTAACACAAGTGCGAAAAGTGGTTTTTCAACACTAACACAAGTGCGAAAAGTGGTTTTTCCACACTAATATAAGTGCAAAAGTGGTTTCCTGCACCAACACAAATGCGAAAAGTGGTTTTTCAACACTAACACAAGTGCGAAAAGTGGTTTTTCAACACTATAACAAGTGCAAAAAGTGTTTTTTCCACACTAATACAAGTGCAAAAGTGGTTTCCTGCACCAACACAAGTGTGAAAAGTGGTTTTTCAACACTAACACAAGTGCGAAAAGTGTTTTTTCAACACTAACACAAGTGCGAAAAGTGGTTTTTCAACACTAACACAAGTGCGAAAAGTGGTTTTTCCACACTAATACAAGTGCAAAAGTGGTTTCCTGCACCAACACAAGTGTGAAAAGTGGTTTTTCAACATTAACACACGTGCGAAAAGTGGTTTTTCAACACTAACACAAGTGCGAAAAGTGGTTTTTCAATACTAATACAAGTGCAAAAGTGGTTTCCTGCACCAACACAAGTGTGAAAAGTGGTTTTTCAACACTAACACAAGTGCGAAAAGTGGTTTTTCAACACTAACACAAGTGCGAAAAGTGGATTTTCCACTCTAATACAAGTGCAAAAGTGGTTTCCTGCACCAACACAAGTGCGAAAAGTGGTTTTTCAACACTAACACAAGTGCGAAAAGTGGTTTTTCAACACTATCACAAGTGCAAAAAGTGTTTTTTCCACACTAATACAAGTGCAAAAGTGGTTTCCTGCACCAACACAAGTGCAAAAAGTGGTTTTTCAACACTAACACAAGTGCGAAAAGTGGTTTTTCAACACTAACACAAGTGCGAAAAGTGTTTTTTCCACACTAATACAAGTGCAAAAGTGGTTTCCTGCACCAACACAAGTGTGAAAAGTGGTTTTTCAACACTAACACAAGTGCAAAAAGTGGTTTTTCAACACTAACACAAGTGCGAAAAGTGGTTTTTCAACACTAACACAAGTGCGAAAAGTGGTTTTTCAACACTAATACAATTGCAAAAGTGGTTTCCTGCACCAACACAAGTGCAAAAAGTGGTTTTTCAACAGTAACACAAGTGCGAAAAGTGGTTTTTCAACACTATCACAAGTGCAAAAAGTGTTTTTTCCACACTAATACAAGTGCAAAAGTGGTTTCCTACACCAACACAAGTGTGAAAAGTGGTTTTTCAACACTAACACAAGTGCGAAAAGTGGTTTTTCAACACTAACACAAGTGCGAAAAGTGGTTTTTCCACACTAATACAAGTGCAAAAGTGGTTTCCTGCACCAACACAAGTGCGAAAAGTGGTTTTTCAACACTAACACAAGTGCGAAAAGTGGTTTTTCAATACTAATACAAGTGCAAAAGTGGTTTCCTGCACCAACACAAGTGCGAAAAGTGGTTTTTCAACACTAACATAAGTGCGAAAAGTGGTTTTTCAACACTATCACAAGTGCAAAAGGTGTTTTTTCCACACTAATACAAGTGCAAAAGTGGTTTACTACACCAACACAAGTGTGAAAAGTGGTTTTTCAACACTAACACAAGTGCGAAAAGTGGTTTTTCAACACTAACAGAAGTGCGAAAAGTGGTTTTTCCACACTAATACAAGTGCAAAAGTGGTTTCCTGCACCAACACAAGTGCGAAAAGTGGTTTTTCAACACTAAGATAAGTGCGAAAAGTGGTTTTTCAACACTATCACAAGTGCAAAAAGTGTTTTTTCCACACTATCACTCGTGAAAAAAGTGCTTTTTCCACACTAATACAAGTGCAAAAGTGGTTTCCTGCACCAACACAAGTGCGAAAAGTGGTTTTTCAACACTAACACAAGTGCGAAAAGTGGTTTTTCAACACTAACACAAGTGCGAAAAGTGGTTTTTCAACACTAACACAAGTGCGAAAAGTGGTTTTTCAACACTAATACAATTGCAAAAGTGGTTTCCTGCACCAACACAAGTGCAAAAAGTGGTTTTTCAACACGAACACAAGTGCGAAAAGTGGTTTTTCAACACTATCACAGGTGCAAAAAGTGTTTTTTCCACACTAATACAAGTGCAAAAGTGGTTTCCTACACCAACACAAGTGTGAAAAGTGGTTTTTCAACACTAACACAAGTGCGAAAAGTGGTTTTTCAACACTAACACAAGTGCGAAAAGTGGTTTTTCCACACTAATACAAGTGCAAAAGTGGTTTCCTGCACCAACACAAGTGCGAAAAGTGGTTTTTCAACACTAACACAAGTGCGAAAAGTGGTTTTTCAATACTAATACAAGTGCAAAAGTGGTTTCCTGCACCAACACAAGTGCGAAAAGTGGTTTTTCAACACTAACATAAGTGCGAAAAGTGGTTTTTCAACACTATCACAAGTGCAAAAGGTGTTTTTTCCACACTAATACTAGTGCAAAAGTGGTTTCCTACACCAACACAAGTGTGAAAAGTGGATTTTCAACACTAACACAAGTGCGAAAAGTGGTTTTTCAACACTAACACAAGTGCGAAAAGTGGTTTTTCCACACTAATACAAGTGCAAAAGTGGTTTCCTGCACCAACACAAGTGCGAAAAGTGGTTTTTCAACACTAACACAAGTGCGAAAAGTGGTTTTTCAACACTAACACAAGTGCGAAAAGTGGTTTTTGCCACACTAATACAAGTGCAAAAGTGGTTTCCTGCACCAACACAAGTGCGAAAAGTGGTTTTTCAACACTAACACAAGTGCGAAAAGTGGTTTTTCAACACTATCACAAGTGCAAAAAGTGTTTTTTCCACACTAATACAAGTGCAAAAGTGGTTTCCTGCACCAACACAAGTGCAAAAAGTGGTTTTTCAACACTAACACAAGTGCGAAAAGTGGTTTTTCAACACTAACACAAGTGCGAAAAGTGTTTTTTCCACACTAATACAAGTGCAAAAGTGGTTTCCTGCACCAACACAAGTGTGAAAAGTGGTTTTTCAACACTAACACAAGTGCAAAAAGTGGTTTTTCAACATTAACACAAGTGCGAAAAGTGGTTTTTCAACACTAACACAAGTGCGAAAAGTGGTTTTTCAACACTAATACAATTGCAAAAGTGGTTTCCTGCACCAACACAAGTGCAAAAAGTGGTTTTTCAACAGTAACACAAGTGCGAAAAGTGGTTTTTCAACACTATCACAAGTGCGAAAAGTGTTTTTTCCACACTAATACAAGTGCAAAAGTGGTTTCCTACACCAACACAAGTGTGAAAAGTGGTTTTTCAACACTAACACAAGTGCGAAAAGTGGTTTTTCAACACTAACACAAGTGCGAAAAGTGGTTTTTCCACACTAATACAAGTGCAAAAGTGTTTTCCTGCACCAACACAAGTGCGAAAAGTGGTTTTTCAACACTAACACAAGTGCGAAAAGTGGTTTTTCAATACTAATACAAGTGCAAAAGTGGTTTCCTGCACCAACACAAGTGCGAAAAGTGGTTTTTCAACACTAACATAAGTGCGAAAAGTGGTTTTTCAACACTATCACAAGTGCAAAAGGTGTTTTTTCCACACTAATACAAGTGCAAAAGTGGTTTCCTACACCAACACAAGTGTGAAGAGTGGTTTTTCAACACTAACACAAGTGCGAAAAGTGGTTTTTCAACACTAACACAAGTGCGAAAAGTGGTTTTTCCACACTAATACAAGTGCAAAAGTGGTTTCCTGCACCAACACAAGTGCGAAAAGTGGTTTTTCAACACTAACATAAGTGCGAAAAGTGGTTTTTCAACACTATCACAAGTGCAAAAGGTGTTTTTTCCACACTAATACAAGTGCAAAAGTGGTTTCCTACACCAACACAAGTGTGAAAAGTGGTTTTTCAACACTAACACAAGTGCGAAAAGTGGTTTTTCAACACTAACACAAGTGCAAAAAGTGGTTTTTTCCACACTAATACAAGTGCAAAAGTGGTTTCCTGCACCAACACAAGTGCGAAAAGTGGTTTTTCAACACTAACATAAGTGCGAAAAGTGGTTTTTCAACACTATCACAAGTGCAAAAAGTGTTTTTTCCACACTAATACAACTGCAAAAGTGGTTTCCTGCACCAACACAAGTGCGAAAAGTGGTTTTTCAACACTAACACAAGTGCGAAAAGTGGTTTTTCAACACTAACACAAGTGCGAAAAGTGGTTTTTCCACACTAATATAAGTGCAAAAGTGGTTTCCTGCACCAACACAAATGCGAAAAGTGGTTTTTCAACACTAACACAAGTGCGAAAAGTGGTTTTTCAACACTATAACAAGTGCAAAAAGTGTTTTTTCCACACTAATACAAGTGCAAAAGTGGTTTCCTGCACCAACACAAGTGTGAAAAGTGGTTTTTCAACACTAACACAAGTGCGAAAAGTGTTTTTTCAACACTAACACAAGTGCGAAAAGTGGTTTTTCAACACTAACACAAGTGCGAAAAGTGGTTTTTCCACACTAATACAAGTGCAAAAGTGGTTTCCTGCACCAACACAAGTGTGAAAAGTGGTTTTTCAACATTAACACAAGTGCGAAAAGTGGTTTTTCAACACTAACACAAGTGCGAAAAGTGGTTTTTCAATACTAATACAAGTGCAAAAGTGGTTTCCTGCACCAACACAAGTGCGAAAAGTGGTTTTTCAACACTAACATAAGTGCGAAAAGTGGTTTTTCAACACTATCACAAGTGCAAAAGGTGTTTTTTCCACACTAATACAAGTGCAAAAGTGGTTTCCTACACCAACACAAGTGTGAAAAGTGGTTTTTCAACACTAACACAAGTGCGAAAAGTGGTTTTTCAACACTAACACAAGTGCGAAAAGTGGTTTTTCCACACTAATACAAGTGCAAAAGTGGTTTCCTGCACCAACACAAGTGCGAAAAGTGGTTTTTCAACACTAACATAAGTGTGAAAAGTGGTTTTTCAACACTATCACAAGTGCAAAAGGTGTTTTTTCACACTAATACAAGTGCAAAAGTGGTTTCCTACACCAACACAAGTGTGAAAAGTGGTTTTTCAATACTAACACAATTGCGAAAAGTGGTTTTTCAACACTAACACAAGTGCGAAAAGTGGTTTTTCCACACTAATACAAGTGCAAAAGTGGTTTCCTGCACCAACACAAGTGCGAAAAGTGGTTTTTCAACACTAACATAAGTGCGAAAAGTGGTTTTTCAACACTATCACAAGTGCAAAAAGTGTTTTTTCCACACTATCACTCGTGAAAAAAGTGTTTTTTCCACACTAATACAAGTGCAAAAGTGGTTTCCTGCACCAACACAAGTGCGAAAAGTGGTTTTTCAACACTAACACAAGTGCGAAAAGTGGTTTTTCAACACTAACACAAGTGCGAAAAGTGGTTTTTCAACACTAACACAAGTGCAAAAAGTGTTTTTTCCACACTAATACAAGTGCAAAAGTGGTTTCCTGCACCAACACAAGTGCAAAAAGTGGTTTTTCAACACTAACACAAGTGCGAAAAGTGGTTTTTCAACACTAAAACAAGTGCGAAAAGTGGTTTTTCAACACTAACACAAGTGCGAAAAGTGGTTTTTCCACACTAATACAAGTGCAAAAGTGGTTTGCTGCACCAACACAAGTGCGAAAAGTGGTTTTTCAACACTAACACAAGTGCGAAAAGTGGTTTTTCAACACTAACACAAGTGCAAAAGTGGTTTCCTGCACCAACACAAGTGCGAAAAGTGGTTTTTCAACACTATCACAAGTGCAAAAAGTATTTTTCCCACACTAATACAAGTGTAAAAGTGGTTTCCTGCACCAACACAAGTGCAAAAAGTGGTTTTTCAACACTAACACAAGTGCGAAAAGTGTTTTTTCCACAATAATACAAGTGCAAAAGTGGTTTCCTGCTCCAACACAAGTGCGAAAAGTGGTTTTTCAACACTAACACAAGTGTCAAAAGTGATTTTTCAACACTAACACAAGTGCGAAAAGTGGTTTTTCCACACTAATACAAGTGCAAAAGTGGTTTCCTGCAACAACACAAGTGCGAAAAGTGGTTTTCAACACTAACACAAGTGCGAAAAGTGGTTTTTCAACACGATCACAAGTGCAAAAAGTGTTTTTTCCACACTAATACAAGTGCAAAAGTGGTTTCCTGCACCAACACAAGTGCGAAAAGTGGTTTTTCAACACTAACACAAGTGCGAAAAGTGGTTTTTCAACACTAACACAAGTGCGAAAAGTGGTTTTTCAACACTAATACAATTGCAAAAGTGGTTTCCTGCACCAACACAAGTGCAAAAAGTGGTTTTTCAACACTAACACAAGTGCGAAAAGTGGTTTTTCGACACTATCACAAGTGCAAAAAGTGTTTTTTCCACACTAATACAAGTGCAAAAGTGGTTTCCTACACCAACACAAGTGTGAAAAGTGGTTTTTCAACACTAACACAAGTGCGAAAAGTGGTTTTTCAACACTAACACAAGTGCGAAAAGTGGTTTTTCCACACTAATACAAGTGCAAAAGTGGTTTCCTGCACCAACACAAGTGCGAAAAGTGGTTTTTCAACACTAACACAAGTGCGAAAAGTGGTTTTTCAAGACTAATACAAGTGCAAAAGTGGTTTCCTGCACCAACACAAGTGCGAAAAGTGGTTTTTCAACACTAACATAAGTGCGAAAAGTGGTTTTTCAACACTATCACAAGTGCAAAAGGTGTTTTTCCCACACTAATACAAGTGCAAAAGTGGTTTCCTACACCAACACAAGTGTGAAAAGTGGTTTTTCAACACTAACACAAGTGCGAAAAGTGGTTTTTCAACACTAACACAAGTGCGAAAAGTGGTTTTTCCACACTAATACAAGTGCAAAAGTGGTTTCCTGCACCAACACAAGTGCGAAAAGTGGTTTTTCAACACTAACATAAGTGCGAAAAGTGGTTTTTCAACACTATCACAAGTGCAAAAAGTGTTTTTTCCACACTAATACAACTGCAAAAGTGGTTTCCTGCACCAACACAAGTGCGAAAAGTGGTTTTTCAACACTAACACAAGTGCGAAAAGTGGTTTTTCCACACTAATACAAGTGCAAAAGTGGTTTCCTGCACCAACACAAGTGCGAAAAGTGGTTTTTCAACACTAACACAAGTGCGAAAAGTGGTTTTTCAACACTATAACAAGTGCAAAAAGTGTTTTTTCCACACTAATACAAGTGCAAAAGTGGTTTCCTGCACCAACACAAGTGCGAAAAGTGGTTTTTCAACACTAACACAAGTGCGAAAAGTGTTTTTTCAACACTAACACAAGTGCGAAGTGTTTTTTCCACACTAATACAAGTGCAAAAGTGGTTTCCTGCACCAACACAAGTGCAAAAAGTGGTTTTTCAACACTAACACAAGTGCGAAAAGTGGTTTTTCAACACTAACACAAGTGCGAAAAGTGTTTTTTCCACACTAATACAAGTGCAAAAGTGGTTTCCTGCACCAACACAAGTGTGAAAAGTGGTTTTTCAACACTAACACAAGTGCAAAAAGTGGTTTTTCAACACTAACACAAGTGCGAAAAGTGGTTTTTCAACACTAACACAAGTGCGAAAAGTGGTTTTTCAACACTAATACAATTGCAAAAGTGGTTTCCTGCACCAACACAAGTGCAAAAAGTGGTTTTTCAACAGTAACACAAGTGCGAAAAGTGGTTTTTCAACACTATCACAAGTGCAAAAAGTGTTTTTTCCACACTAATACAAGTGCAAAAGTGGTTTCCTACACCAACACAAGTGTGAAAAGTGGTTTTTCAACACTAACACAAGTGCGAAAAGTGGTTTTTCAACACTAACACAAGTGCGAAAAGTGGTTTTTCCACACTAATACAAGTGCAAAAGTGGTTTCCTGCACCAACACAAGTGCGAAATGTGGTTTTTCAACACTAACACAAGTGCGAAAAGTGGTTTTTCAATACTAATACAAGTGCAAAAGTGGTTTCCTGCACCAACACAAGTGCGAAAAGTGGTTTTTCAACACTAACATAAGTGCGAAAAGTGGTTTTTCAACACTATCACAAGTGCAAAAGGTGTTTTTTCCACACTAATACAAGTGCAAAAGTGGTTTACTACACCAACACAAGTGTGAAAAGTGGTTTTTCAACACTAACACAAGTGCGAAAAGTGGTTTTTCAACACTAACACAAGTGCGAAAAGTGGTTTTTCCACACTAATACAAGTGCAAAAGTGGTTTCCTGCACCAACACAAGTGCGAAAAGTGGTTTTTCAACACTAACATAAGTGCGAAAAGTGGTTTTTCAACACTATCACAAGTGCAAAAAGTGTTTTTTCCACACTATCACTCGTGAAAAAAGTGCTTTTTCCACACTAATACAAGTGCAAAAGTGGTTTCCTGCACCAACACAAGTGCGAAAAGTGATTTTTCAACACTAACACAAGTGCGAAAAGTGGTTTTTCAACACTAACACAAGTGCGAAAAGTGGTTTTTCAACACTAACACAAGTGCGAAAAGTGGTTTTTCAACACTAATACAATTGCAAAAGTGGTTTCCTGCACCAACACAAGTGCAAAAAGTGGTTTTTCAACACTAACACAAGTGCGAAAAGTGGTTTTTCAACACTATCACAGGTGCAAAAAGTGTTTTTTCCACACTAATACAAGTGCAAAAGTGGTTTCCTACACCAACACAAGTGTGAAAAGTGGTTTTTCAACACTAACACAAGTGCGAAAAGTGGTTTTTCAACACTAACACAAGTGCGAAAAGTGGTTTTTCCACACTAATACAAGTGCAAAAGTGGTTTCCTGCACCAACACAAGTGCGAAAAGTGGTTTTTCAACACTAACACAAGTGCGAAAAGTGGTTTTTCAATACTAATACAAGTGCAAAAGTGGTTTCCTGCACCAACACAAGTGCGAAAAGTGGTTTTTCAACACTACCATAAGTGCGAAAAGTGGTTTTTCAACACTATCACAAGTGCAAAAGGTGTTTTTTCCACACTAATACTAGTGCAAAAGTGGTTTCCTACACCAACACAAGTGTGAAAAGTGGTTTTTCAACACTAACACAAGTGCGAAAAGTGGTTTTTCAACACTAACACAAGTGCGAAAAGTGGTTTTTCCACACTAATACAAGTGCAAAAGTGGTTTCCTGCACCAACACAAGTGCGAAAAGTGGTTTTTCAACACTAACACAAGTGCGAAAAGTGGTTTTTCAACACTAACACAAGTGCGAAAAGTGGTTTTTCCACACTAATACAAGTGCAAAAGTGGTTTCCTGCACCAACACAAGTGCGAAAAGTGGTTTTTCAACACTAACACAAGTGCGAAAAGTGGTTTTTCAACACTATCACAAGTGCAAAAAGTGTTTTTTCCACACTAATACAAGTGCAAAAGTGGTTTCCTGCACCAACACAAGTGCAAAAAGTGGTTTTTCAACACTAACACAAGTGCGAAAAGTGGTTTTTCAACACTAACACAAGTGCGAAAAGTGTTTTTTCCACACTAATACAAGTGCAAAAGTGGTTTCCTGCACCAACACAAGTGTGAAAAGTGGTTTTTCAACACTAACACAAGTGCAAAAAGTGGTTTTTCAACACTAACACAAGTGCGAAAAGTGGTTTTTCAACACTAACACAAGTGCGAAAAGTGGTTTTTCAACACTAATACAATTGCAAAAGTGGTTTCCTGCACCAACACAAGTGCAAAAAGTGGTTTTTCAACAGTAACACAAGTGCGAAAAGTGGTTTTTCAACACTATCACAAGTGCGAAAAGTGTTTTTTCCACACTAATACAAGTGCAAAAGTGGTTTCCTACACCAACACAAGTGTGAAAAGTGGTTTTTCAACACTAACACAAGTGCGAAAAGTGGTTTTTCAACACTAACACAAGTGCGAAAAGTGGTTTTTCCACACTAATACAAGTGCAAAAGTGTTTTCCTGCACCAACACAAGTGCGAAAAGTGGTTTTTCAACACTAACACAAGTGCGAAAAGTGGTTTTTCAATACTAATACAAGTGCAAAAGTGGTTTCCTGCACCAACACAAGTGCGAAAAGTGTTTTCTCAACACTAACATAAGTGCGAAAAGTGGTTTTTCAACACTATCACAAGTGCAAAAGGTGTTTTTTCCACACTAATACAAGTGCAAAAGTGGTTTCCTACACCAACACAAGTGTGAAAAGTGGTTTTTCAACACTAACACAAGTGCGAAAAGTGGTTTTTCAACACTAACACAAGTGCGAAAAGTGGTTTTTCCACACTAATACAAGTGCAAAAGTGGTTTCCTGCACCAACACAAGTGCGAAAAGTGGTTTTTCAACACTAACATAAGTGCGAAAAGTGGTTTTTCAACACTATCACAAGTGCAAAAGGTGTTTTTTCCACACTAATACAAGTGCAAAAGTGGTTTCCTACACCAACACAAGTGTGAAAAGTGGTTTTTCAACACTAACACAAGTGCGAAAAGTGGTTTTTCAACACTAACACAAGTGCGAAAAGTGGTTTTTTCCACACTAATACAAGTGCAAAAGTGGTTTCCTGCACCAACACAAGTGCGAAAAGTGGTTTTTCAACACTAACATAAGTGCGAAAAGTGGTTTTTCAACACTATCACAAGTGCAAAAAGTGTTTTTTCCACACTAATACAACTGCAAAAGTGGTTTCCTGCACCAACACAAGTGCGAAAAGTGGTTTTTCAACACTAACACAAGTGCGAAAAGTGGTTTTTCAACACTAACACAAGTGCGAAAAGTGGTTTTTCCACACTAATATAAGTGCAAAAGTGGTTTCCTGCACCAACACAAATGCGAAAAGTGGTTTTTCAACACTAACACAAGTGCGAAAAGTGGTTTTTCAACACTATAACAAGTGCAAAAAGTGTTTTTTCCACACTAATACAAGTGCAAAAGTGGTTTCCTGCACCAACACAAGTGTGAAAAGTGGTTTTTCAACACTAACACAAGTGCGAAAAGTGTTTTTTCAACACTAACACAAGTGCGAAAAGTGGTTTTTCAACACTAACACAAGTGCGAAAAGTGGTTTTTCCACACTAATACAAGTGCAAAAGTGGTTTCCTGCACCAACACAAGTGTGAAAAGTGGTTTTTCAACATTAACACAAGTGCGAAAAGTGGTTTTTCAACACTAACACAAGTGCGAAAAGTGGTTTTTCAATACTAATACAAGTGCAAAAGTGGTTTCCTGCACCAACACAAGTGTGAAAAGTGGTTTTTCAACACTAACACAAGTGCGAAAAGTGGTTTTTCAACACTAACACAAGTGCGAAAAGTGGATTTTCCACTCTAATACAAGTGCAAAAGTGGTTTCCTGCACCAACACAAGTGCGAAAAGTGGTTTTTCAACACTAACACAAGTGCGAAAAGTGGTTTTTCAACACTATCACAAGTGCAAAAAGTGTTTTTTCCACACTAATACAAGTGCAAAAGTGGTTTCCTGCACCAACACAAGTGCAAAAAGTGGTTTTTCAACACTAACACAAGTGCGAAAAGTGGTTTTTCAACACTAACACAAGTGCGAAAAGTGTTTTTTCCACACTAATACAAGTGCAAAAGTGGTTTCCTGCACCAACACAAGTGTGAAAAGTGGTTTTTCAACACTAACACAAGTGCAAAAAGTGGTTTTTCAACACTAACACAAGTGCGAAAAGTGGTTTTTCAACACTAACACAAGTGCGAAAAGTGGTTTTTCAACACTAATACAATTGCAAAAGTGGTTTCCTGCACCAACACAAGTGCAAAAAGTGGTTTTTCAACAGTAACACAAGTGCGAAAAGTGGTTTTTCAACACTATCACAAGTGCAAAAAGTGTTTTTTCCACACTAATACAAGTGCAAAAGTGGTTTCCTACACCAACACAAGTGTGAAAAGTGGTTTTTCAACACTAACACAAGTGCGAAAAGTGGTTTTTCAACACTAACACAAGTGCGAAAAGTGGTTTTTCCACACTAATACAAGTGCAAAAGTGGTTTCCTGCACCAACACAAGTGCGAAAAGTGGTTTTTCAACACTAACACAAGTGCGAAAAGTGGTTTTTCAATACTAATACAAGTGCAAAAGTGGTTTCCTGCACCAACACAAGTGCGAAAAGTGGTTTTTCAACACTAACATAAGTGCGAAAAGTGGTTTTTCAACACTATCACAAGTGCAAAAGGTGTTTTTTCCACACTAATACAAGTGCAAAAGTGGTTTACTACACCAACACAAGTGTGAAAAGTGGTTTTTCAACACTAACACAAGTGCGAAAAGTGGTTTTTCAACACTAACACAAGTGCGAAAAGTGGTTTTTCCACACTAATACAAGTGCAAAAGTGGTTTCCTGCACCAACACAAGTGCGAAAAGTGGTTTTTCAACACTAAGATAAGTGCGAAAAGTGGTTTTTCAACACTATCACAAGTGCAAAAAGTGTTTTTTCCACACTATCACTCGTGAAAAAAGTGCTTTTTCCACACTAATACAAGTGCAAAAGTGGTTTCCTGCACCAACACAAGTGCGAAAAGTGGTTTTTCAACACTAACACAAGTGCGAAAAGTGGTTTTTCAACACTAACACAAGTGCGAAAAGTGGTTTTTCAACACTAACACAAGTGCGAAAAGTGGTTTTTCAACACTAATACAATTGCAAAAGTGGTTTCCTGCACCAACACAAGTGCAAAAAGTGGTTTTTCAACACTAACACAAGTGCGAAAAGTGGTTTTTCAACACTATCACAGGTGCAAAAAGTGTTTTTTCCACACTAATACAAGTGCAAAAGTGGTTTCCTACACCAACACAAGTGTGAAAAGTGGTTTTTCAACACTAACACAAGTGCGAAAAGTGGTTTTTCAACACTAACACAAGTGCGAAAAGTGGTTTTTCCACACTAATACAAGTGCAAAAGTGGTTTCCTGCACCAACACAAGTGCGAAAAGTGGTTTTTCAACACTAACACAAGTGCGAAAAGTGGTTTTTCAATACTAATACAAGTGCAAAAGTGGTTTCCTGCACCAACACAAGTGCGAAAAGTGGTTTTTCAACACTAACATAAGTGCGAAAAGTGGTTTTTCAACACTATCACAAGTGCAAAAGGTGTTTTTTCCACACTAATACTAGTGCAAAAGTGGTTTCCTACACCAACACAAGTGTGAAAATTGGTTTTTCAACACTAACACAAGTGCGAAAAGTGGTTTTTCAACACTAACACAAGTGCGAAAAGTGGTTTTTCCACACTAATACAAGTGCAAAAGTGGTTTCCTGCACCAACACAAGTGCGAAAAGTGGTTTTTCAACACTAACACAAGTGCGAAAAGTGGTTTTTCAACACTAACACAAGTGCGAAAAGTGGTTTTTCCACACTAATACAAGTGCAAAAGTGGTTTCCTGCACCAACACAAGTGCGAAAAGTGGTTTTTCAACACTAACACAAGTGCGAAAAGTGGTTTTTCAACACTATCACAAGTGCAAAAAGTGTTTTTTCCACACTAATACAAGTGCAAAAGTGGTTTCCTGCACCAACACAAGTGCAAAAAGTGGTTTTTCAACACTAACACAAGTGCGAAAAGTGGTTTTTCAACACTAACACAAGTGCGAAAAGTGTTTTTTCCACACTAATACAAGTGCAAAAGTGGTTTCCTGCACCAACACAAGTGTGAAAAGTGGTTTTTCAACACTAACACAAGTGCAAAAAGTGGTTTTTCAACACTAACACAAGTGCGAAAAGTGGTTTTTCAACACTAACACAAGTGCGAAAAGTGGTTTTTCAACACTAATACAATTGCAAAAGTGGTTTCCTGCACCAACACAAGTGCAAAAAGTGGTTTTTCAACAGTAACACAAGTGCGAAAAGTGGTTTTTCAACACTATCACAAGTGCGAAAAGTGTTTTTTCCACACTAATACAAGTGCAAAAGTGGTTTCCTACACCAACACAAGTGTGAAAAGTGGTTTTTCAACACTAACACAAGTGCGAAAAGTGGTTTTTCAACACTAACACAAGTGCGAAAAGTGGTTTTTCCACACTAATACAAGTGCAAAAGTGTTTTCCTGCACCAACACAAGTGCGAAAAGTGGTTTTTCAACACTAACACAAGTGCGAAAAGTGGTTTTTCAATACTAATACAAGTGCAAAAGTGGTTTCCTGCACCAACACAAGTGCGAAAAGTGGTTTTTCAACACTAACATAAGTGCGAAAAGTGGTTTTTCAACACTATCACAAGTGCAAAAGGTGTTTTTTCCACACTAATACAAGTGCAAAAGTGGTTTCCTACACCAACACAAGTGTGAAGAGTGGTTTTTCAACACTAACACAAGTGCGAAAAGTGGTTTTTCAACACTAACACAAGTGCGAAAAGTGGTTTTTCCACACTAATACAAGTGCAAAAGTGGTTTCCTGCACCAACACAAGTGCGAAAAGTGGTTTTTCAACACTAACATAAGTGCGAAAAGTGGTTTTTCAACACTATCACAAGTGCAAAAGGTGTTTTTTCCACACTAATACAAGTGCAAAAGTGGTTTCCTACACCAACACAAGTGTGAAAAGTGGTTTTTCAACACTAACACAAGTGCGAAAAGTGGTTTTTCAACACTAACACAAGTGCAAAAAGTGGTTTTTTCCACACTAATACAAGTGCAAAAGTGGTTTCCTGCACCAACACAAGTGCGAAAAGTGGTTTTTCAACACTAACATAAGTGCGAAAAGTGGTTTTTCAACACTATCACAAGTGCAAAAAGTGTTTTTTCCACACTAATACAACTGCAAAAGTGGTTTCCTGCACCAACACAAGTGCGAAAAGTGGTTTTTCAACACTAACACAAGTGCGAAAAGTGGTTTTTCAACACTAACACAAGTGCGAAAAGTGGTTTTTCCACACTAATATAAGTGCAAAAGTGGTTTCCTGCACCAACACAAATGCGAAAAGTGGTTTTTCAACACTAACACAAGTGCGAAAAGTGGTTTTTCAACACTATAACAAGTGCAAAAAGTGTTTTTTCCACACTAATACAAGTGCAAAAGTGGTTTCCTGCACCAACACAAGTGTGAAAAGTGGTTTTTCAACACTAACACAAGTGCGAAAAGTGTTTTTTCAACACTAACACAAGTGCGAAAAGTGGTTTTTCAACACTAACACAAGTGCGAAAAGTGGTTTTTCCACACTAATACAAGTGCAAAAGTGGTTTCCTGCACCAACACAAGTGTGAAAAGTGGTTTTTCAACATTAACACAAGTGCGAAAAGTGGTTTTTCAACACTAACACAAGTGCGAAAAGTGGTTTTTCAATACTAATACAAGTGCAAAAGTGGTTTCCTGCACCAACACAAGTGCGAAAAGTGGTTTTTCAACACTAACATAAGTGCGAAAAGTGGTTTTTCAACACTATCACAAGTGCAAAAGGTGTTTTTTCCACACTAATACAAGTGCAAAAGTGGTTTCCTACACCAACACAAGTGTGAAAAGTGGTTTTTCAACACTAACACAAGTGCGAAAAGTGGTTTTTCAACACTAACACAAGTGCGAAAAGTGGTTTTTCCACACTAATACAAGTGCAAAAGTGGTTTCCTGCACCAACACAAGTGCGAAAAGTGGTTTTTCAACACTAACATAAGTGCGAAAAGTGGTTTTTCAACACTATCACAAGTGCAAAAGGTGTTTTTTCACACTAATACAAGTGCAAAAGTGGTTTCCTACACCAACACAAGTGTGAAAAGTGGTTTTTCAATACTAACACAATTGCGAAAAGTGGTTTTTCAACACTAACACAAGTGCGAAAAGTGGTTTTTCCACACTAATACAAGTGCAAAAGTGGTTTCCTGCACCAACACAAGTGCGAAAAGTGGTTTTTCAACACTAACATAAGTGCGAAAAGTGGTTTTTCAACACTATCACAAGTGCAAAAAGTGTTTTTTCCACACTATCACTCGTGAAAAAAGTGTTTTTTCCACACTAATACAAGTGCAAAAGTGGTTTCCTGCACCAACACAAGTGCGAAAAGTGGTTTTTCAACACTAACACAAGTGCGAAAAGTGGTTTTTCAACACTAACACAAGTGCGAAAAGTGGTTTTTCAACACTAACACAAGTGCAAAAAGTGTTTTTTCCACACTAATACAAGTGCAAAAGTGGTTTCCTGCACCAACACAAGTGCAAAAAGTGGTTTTTCAACACTAACACAAGTGCGAAAAGTGTTTTTTCCACACTATCACTCGTGAAAAAAGTGTTTTTTCCACACTAATACAAGTGCAAAAGTGGTTTCCTGCACCAACACAAGTGCGAAAAGTGGTTTTTCAACACTAACACAAGTGCGAAAAGTGGTTTTTCAACACTAATACAAGTGCAAATGTGGTTTCCTGCACCAACACAAGTGCGAAAAGTGGTTTTTCAACACTAACATAAGTGCGAAAAGTGGTTTTTCAACACTATCACAAGTGCAAAAGGTGTTTTTTCCACACTAATACAAGTGCAAAAGTGGTTTACTACACCAACACAAGTGTGAAAAGTGGTTTTTCAACACTAACACAAGTGCGAAAAGTGGTTTTTCAACACTAACACAAGTGCGAAAAGTGGTTTTTCCACACTAATACAAGTGCAAAAGTGGTTTCCTGCACCAACACAAGTGCGAAAAGTGGTTTTTCAACACTAAGATAAGTGCGAAAAGTGGTTTTTCAACACTATCACAAGTGCAAAAAGTGTTTTTTCCACACTATCACTCGTGAAAAAAGTGCTTTTTCCACACTAATACAAGTGCAAAAGTGGTTTCCTGCACCAACACAAGTGCGAAAAGTGGTTTTTCAACACTAACACAAGTGGGAAAAGTGGTTTTTCAACACTAACACAAGTGCGAAAAGTGGTTTTTCAACACTAACACAAGTGCGAAAAGTGGTTTTTCAACACTAATACAATTGCAAAAGTGGTTTCCTGCACCAACACAAGTGCAAAAAGTGGTTTTTCAACACTAACACAAGTGCGAAAAGTGGTTTTTCAACACTATCACAGGTGCAAAAAGTGTTTTTTCCACACTAATACAAGTGCAAAAGTGGTTTCCTACACCAACACAAGTGTGAAAAGTGGTTTTTCAACACTAACACAAGTGCGAAAAGTGGTTTTTCAACACTAACACAAGTGCGAAAAGTGGTTTTTCCACACTAATACAAGTGCAAAAGTGGTTTCCTGCACCAACACAAGTGCGAAAAGTGGTTTTTCAACACTAACACAAGTGCGAAAAGTGGTTT